>NC_140166.1:84852300-84879800 GCF_963971535.1 Notolepis coatsorum | reverse complement strand
TACTATATACTATATACAAACAACGTAGACATTCTATATACATTACTATATACTATATACAAATGACGTAGACATTCTATATACATATTTGTACATGGGGTTGACGTAGGTTAGAATCTGTATACTCTACCGGGTGAGCTGCACATAACATTGTGATATTATCGCTAGAGTGTCTCATCCGTTCAGCAGATCAGACCTTTATCTTTATTTGTACCTTTTATCTTTTTATTATCTACTATACCTCCCCTCCCCTGTGCTGCTATGGCCCCAGGATTTACCCAAGGAGATTAACCTTCTGTAGTGTGGTAATGAAAAGGGTTAACCTTCTGTAGTGTGGTAGTGAAAGGGTTAACCTTCTGTAGTGTGGTAGTGAAAGGTTAACCTTCTGTAGTGTGGTAGTGAAAAGGGTGAACCTTCTGTAGTGTGGTAGTGAAAAGGGTGAACCTTCTGTAGTGTGGTAGTGAAAGGTTAACCTTCTGTAGTGTGGTAGTGAAAGGGTTAACCTTCTGTAGTGTGGTAATGAAAAGGGTGAACCTTCTGTAGTGTGGTAGTGAAAGGTTAACCGTCTGTAGTGTGGTAGTGAAAAGGGTTAACCTTCTGTAGTGTGGTAGTGAAAGGTTAACCGTCTGTAGTGTGGTAGTGAAAGGTTAACCTTCTGTAGTGTGGTAGTGAAAATGGTTAATAAAGATCCATCTTATCTTAACCTTCCAAAATCATCTCAGGCCTTAACTTCCAAGTTGAGAGCCATTGGCTGAGAGGATGAACCCCTCCCCCCGCTCCCCTCAGACAGTCTGCATGCTCTCATGGTGACTCACCGACTGTCTAGTGTCCAGTAGTTCTCGACGGGGCCCAGTGAAGAGGATCCAACGATGCCTGAAGCCAGGGCCCAGCGCCAACAGCAACTGTTTTGTAAAAGGGGCAATTCACTTCAGCCAGCAGAGGAAGACCTTTGACCTGTCCTGCACCATCTTTTCCCCCTCCACCTTAACCAAGAGGAGCCTCTCTCGTGGCCCTGACACCCTCTGCTCCCCCCCCTCGTTACCCTCTTTGACCTCTTTGACCTCTTTGCTCTGTGAAGGACAGCAGCAGAATGTCCTGAGGTGCTTTGTCGCCCTTCAGCCGGCATCTTGTGAAGGTTTTAACCGAACGAACTTGCGTGTGTGTTTTCCCCCCACAGAGAAAGAGAACCCGTACGAGGACGTGGTGGACCTGAAGCGCAGGACTCTGGGTCGGAAGAACCGCCTCTTACCGGAGAGCAGCAGATCCTGGGCCTCCGTGGAGAGGAAGCTCAACTCCCCGCCTCAGGTGAGCCGGCTAGGAGCGAAGAAGACTCTGGTGTGACTCTTCCTCTGTTAAAATACCCCCCCCCCCCCTCACTGGGATTCAGCTGTGAGTCCTTGACAAGATCATACAAAAAGAAAAAGAGAAAAGAAAAGAAAAAGAGAACAGCTAGGTTTGTCATCCGGTGCTCTACAGGAAGCTGTTTGATGTGTTTAGACACGGCGAAGTTCGGAGAAAGGTCATTCTGGAAATTTGACTCTCTCTCACTTTAGTGCTGCTGACCTACCTTATCTCACTGAAGGGAACAAATCATTCATTTTCTAATTTTAGTTCCCCCCCTAATGAAAAGTATAAACGCTCAATGAAGAAACCAACTCCCATGGCCGAAAGAAAGTCTAACATACCTATGAATAAATATACTATGGAACTACACACTATCAATGTATTACCTGGCCCATAACGGCCCCAAATAGCATTGCCAACTTCAAAAGACAACGTGCCCCTTTGGTGTGAGCTCTGGGTATTGACAAATGCCAATTTATTAACCTTTATTTACCCAGGGTAGGTTCGCTGAGCACAGATGCTCTTTTTCAGGAACGCCCTGCTTCACATTCACACAGTTCCATTCACACCTGGGAGCTGGAGTAGGGTATATCTGCAGAGCCACAGAGCCCAACGTCTGGGCGGGGCTTCGTGGCTTGGACTAGGTTTGAGGCGGGGATTCGTGGCGTGGACTAGGTTTGACTGTGCGTGGGCGGGGCTTCGTGGCGTGGACCTTGTTTTGCACTACTGCGCATGCGGATGAGGGGGGGGGGGGCTCTCTCGCTCGCTATCTCTCTCTCTCTCTCTCTCTCTCTCTCTCTCTCTCTCTCTCTCTCTCTCCTTGTTTACGACATACACAACTTTCGTTTAGTTTACATCAGGGTCATAACATGACATACAGATAGACAGTACTGTTACATCTAGACATTTATGACATACCAGATCTACAAATATACTAGACATTTATGACATACCAGATCTACAAATATACAGCACTGTTTGTGATACAAAAATAGTCTAAAAAGAGAGTACCGTAATTCCTCTAATAGTAACCCCGGCTTGTATTTGTTTCAACTGTAGCGGATACCAGGCTTGTATTAGGAGGAGGCATGTATAAGAGAGAGGCCGCCTATATTTCAAATTTTCAAACAGATCATAATGAATAAATCAACATTTTGTGTCAGTTTGAACCCAGTAAAATGTACTGGGTTCATTTATTGAAACCAAGTACTGTATTTATTGAAACCAAGTACTGTATGAAATACGGTAGTAAACAGTGCAATTACAGGTGGTCAAAAAAAGTTAAATAAAGTAAAATAGTGCAATCACAATACTGGTATAATAATAATAACTTCGTTTTATACAATTCTGAGGTAGGCTTACTCTCTTGGTAAACATTAACCAACATTATATGGTATTTACTGCACAGCCAGGCCAGCATATAACAACAATAACAAAAATATATTGCCTATGGTAAATCCGTTGAGGGAAATACCGTAATTCCTCTAATATACATGAAACCCGGCTTGTATTAGGAGGCCGGCTTATAATTGCTTAGCTCAACAGCGCACCCGGTCATTAATAGAGACCCGGTTTTTAATTGAATACCGGTTACTATTAGAGGAATTACGGTATATACATTTGAGGGGGAAGAAACTGTACATTGGAAGAGGTTGGGTAGGTGGGGAAAACTGTACATTGGAGGGGGTTGGGTAGGTGGGGTTGGGTAGGTGGGGAAAACTGTACATTGGAGGGGGTTGGGGAGCGTGCATTGGAGGGATACAAGATATGCAAATATGGTTAGAGTTACATTGATGGAGAGACTGTTAATTAACTGGTTAGAGTTACATCAGAATCAGTAAATAAGAGGTTGAATAAAATTATATGGGATATAAACTAAATTAAATATAGCACACATACAGTAGACCCCCCCAGTACTTTGTGGAGACGAAGATGGGAGGCCCGTCTGTGGACCTGATGATGAGTACCAGTCTTCTCCTCAGACATATAAAATCACAGTTTTTCACATTAGGATCTAACATCCCAACAGGCCACCTTGTTTATGGTTTGATTCAGTTTTAGTAGAATGTGAAAGACAAGAATGACATTGATGTGACATACTATAAAATCAGTTTCTTTACAGTGCAATGAAATGGTTCTGGATTACTGTTACTGTACAGTTCAAAGTCATCTTTACCTTCTGTTTGGTATCCAGTTTAAAACCTGACAGTCTTCCCTCTTGTCTGACACCCACTCTTATATGGTATATATCAGTAAACACAATGGGTTTGATAATCAACCATGTGAGAAAGTACTGTATATCAAGTGCAATGCTGCATATTTCCATCTCTAGATTCCACATACTATAAATACTGCCAACAATGTAGAATACATTACAGTTACCAGGAATGGAAAGATTGTGTACATAACTTCAACGACATTGATCTACCCATGTGCCTTTACTTTAGGAATGTTATAGGTTAGAAACTGGCTGACAACTTATTAAATGTACATGGAAATTTGAGGCTCTTACAGATTGAAACTTTATGAACAGATGCAGAATACAATACAGTACGACTCAAGACACAGAACATTAGTATGCAAAATAAAAAATGAACACAGATTTGAGGGCGAATAGAGTTACGAGGTTTAGACAGATGATCTGTTTAATGCTTTCCCATTAGGGGTGTAAAGGTACACATCCGTACCGAACCGTTTCAGTGTGTAATGTACCAAACAAATACAACGGTATGTTAACCACTAATGATTGATCGCCCATCTGTTTTTTTTCACAATCCAATATAATTTCTTTTTCTCTTTTACAAGTCGATTATTCATTTCGATATAGAATATTTGTTGACAGCCCTACAAGTACAATTAGTTATTGCACACTACATCACCCCTGAGTGGAACATGGAAGAAAGAGAAAAAAGAGAAAGAGAGAGAGAGAAAGAGAGAGAGAAAGAGAGAGAGAGAGAGAAAGAGAGAGAAAGAGAGAGAGAGAGAGAGAGAAAGAGAGAGAGAGAGAGCCAGTTAGAAAATGGGGGACCCTGATGTAAACAAGACGAAAGTTGTGTATGTCGTAAACAAGGAGAGAGAGAGAGAGAGAGAGAGAGAGAGAGAGAGAGAGAGAGAGAGAGAGAGCGAGCGAGAGAGCCCCCCCCCTCATCCGCATGCGCAGTAGTGCAAACAAGGTCCACGCCACGAAGCCCCGCCCACGCACAGTCAAACCTAGTCCACGCCACGAATTCCCGCCTCAAACCTAGTCCAAGCCACGAAGCCCCGCCCAGACGTTGGGCTCTGTGGCTCTGCAGATATATGCTATTGGGGAGTTGCCCAGTACAACCACAGTCTGACACCGTTGGCCACTGAGCAACTCCACTGGAGCAGTTGGGGGTTAAGTGCCTTTGCTCAAGGACACTTCAATGGTTGGTGTTAAGGGGATAGGAGAGAGTTATTCATTCACTTCCCCAGCCCAGATTTTTCCTGCCGGTCTGGGGGGGTCGAACCAGCTATCACAAACCTGCTTCTCTAACCATTAGGCCAATGCTACCCTAATGACCACCACCACGCAATGTGTTGATAGATAGGCAGCAAGAGGCAGCATATCACCAGGGTTATCAAGTGGGCATCCCTCTTCACCTGTGGTTTCGTCAAGTTAGGCGCACGACACCTCGGGAAGGCTCAGTGTCCCGTAGGGCTGTCTTAAATACTTCGAAGCTTCGAAGCTTCGTTCGATGGGCATGAGATTCGAATATGAAAATAAAATTCGATTATTAAAAAGAAATATATATATATGATTTAAAAATATATATATATATATATATTTGTGTGTAAAATCAACTGTGCCTCTCTTTGTTAACTACAACAAGCAATGCTGTTTGTTATTTAAGATGAGGTTGGACTCGGCACTGACAGATTTGTGTTCATTGTGCTGCTTTTATAAAGCCTCAAATGACGGCTTACAAAGTGTTTTGTTTGTCTAAGATTTTAAAAGGTTTAAACTTTACAGCACTGATATATACATTTATTTTTTTTGTATCTCGAAGCTTCGAATTAAAATCGAATCTCGGCCCCGAAGCTTCGAATTCCAAAAAAATATTCTAAGGTCAGCCCTAGTGTCCTGGAACAACCCCCCTCCATGCTAGCTCTCACTGTCCAAGATGCCCACATGCAGAACTTCCTTGTGTTATCCTGTCCTTATGTCAAAAACAGAACTATTCTTGATAACAATATCACACAAGAAATAGAAACAACAGAGAAGAAAAGGAGAATATCTTGGATATTTAGATTGGACTGGGGTTGGACACAGGTATAATGTTCGTACAACTGGTTTGGGATGCACATTTCAGTGACAACAAAACAAGCACACCTTAAAGGGGAATTACGCTTGATTAAAACGTTCACCTTAGTTCTATGGCCTGAGACGGTCCAAAATATTAGTGAACATGGAACAACTCTCTCCCAAATCCAAGAACCGGAGTGCTAGAGCTCACATGTGTGACGTCATCAGGTATAGAGTCTGAAGCTGCTCCACAGACAATAATAATAATTCATTACATTTATATAGCGCTTTTCTAGACATGCAAAGCGCTCCCCACAATGTAGGGTGGAAATTGCCTCCTTCACCACCACTGGTAGCACCCAACCTTGGGCTACACAGGCTCAGTGGCTGCCATACACTGGCACCAGGCACACATCACACTACACAATGGCTGAACGGCTCAGGAGACAGGGATTGATATCAGCCAATTAAGGGGAAGGGATGATTAGGTGGCCTTGATGTCAGAGGCCTGATTGGGAATTTGGCCAGGAACGCCGGGGAACCCCCTACTCTTTGCGATAGGCATCCTGGGTTCTTTAACGACCAAGATTCAGTCAGGACCTCGGTTTAGCGTCTCATCCGAAGGACGACAATGAATTGGGAGAGATGGTAAAGGTGACATTGAGAGCACCCAGGACTCCAGGAGAACAGAGATATTTCTTTTGTTCAGATCTGAGGACACTACTATAGCAGGGTATCTGCAGGTTTCAACAAGTTAAATGTAAGACTTTTTTTGTATTTTATTTTTTTTATTATTTTTTAAACAAACATATAAACAAACATGACAACACACGATAAGATATACAAGCATTAATTGTCAGGGCACATCCAATGAGATCACCTTTTGGTTAGTTGTTTTATATAAGATATACCCATAATACCTGTTATCTAAAAAAAAAAACCCTACACACATATGCTCAGCTCGAACCCCCCCCTCCCGGACCCCACCTTGAGAAGTACCTCCACTATCCCTCGCACCTAACCAGACACTACCATTATAAGCTAGCTTTTATTCTCTCCACCACTTCTAACCACATTGACATTTTGGATTCATTGAGACCCAGAATTCTTGCTGTAGATATTTCATGGTAAATTACATCGAGATATGTAAGAAACCAAACTTTACGGCACATTTTTTCCGGTTGAAACCAGCGTGATGCGATCAGCTTTTTGGCTACTGTGATACCCGATAAAACCAATCTCTTTAGCTGTGGATTCACTGCAAACTCAAAAACATCATTCAACAGCAATACCGAGGGGTGTACAGGTATATTCCAAGATACGAGTTTTGATATTTGTTGGGTCACATCTTTCCAGAATGCCTTAACTGGTGAGCAGTCCCAATACATGTGCATAAATGTCCCTTCGTCCCCATTTGTACATTGGGTGCATTTGGAATCTTGTTTGAGCCCCATTCGGCACAGTCTTATAGGAGTCAAGTATGTCCTGTGAATATAGTTAAGATTGATTTGTTGATGATCCGGGTTCCTTGATGTAAGTCGGACATTTGCCCAGGCTCCTTGCCAATCAAAGTCATTTTCCAGGTCTGGTATATCCCTCCTCCAGACAGAGTCAAGTTGGAGGGTTTCATACGAGGACGTTAGTAATTGATGATAAAATTCTGAAACAAAACCTCTCGATGTCTCTCTTGAGTAGAAGAATTTGTGGTATCTGTGGTGTTCAATTGGTCTGTCTAATGGAACACCGTGAGACTTCAAACATAGCTCTAACTGTTTGTGAAAAAGCCATGTGGACTTGGTGAGATTAAATTTTTTGCGTATTTCTTTATCACTACAAAAACCCTGTTTGTTAAAAACATCCCCTAATGAGTGTATGCCTTGCTCTTCCCATATAGGGAATCTTATAGGTCGTTTCCCAATTAAGAGAGCATTGTTATTGAATAAGGGAGTATGATTGTGCCATTCTTGTGGGTTAGGATTTTTTTTTTGTGATTCACGCCATATCCGGATCGCATGAGTAATTATGGGGCCAAATTTTCGTTCACAGTGCTTGATTGGTAGTTTAGTGTATGCTATGTCCTTCAGTCTATGTGGGGCTACTATGTTTTCTTCTATTTTTCTCCAAGATGCTAATGCTTGGGAGTCAAACCATGTTGTCAATGGACTTAATGAGTACGCCTTAAAATATAGGAAAAAATCTGGAAATGCCATGCCACCATCTGCTTTATTTCTCTGTGCGGTGGATCTTTTTATACGTGGTGGTTTGTTATTCCAAATAAATTTGTATGTGGAGGAGTGTAATCTTTTCCAGTAACCCTCTGGAGGGGGTAACGGTAGCATTGAACAGAAGAAGTTGATTTTAGGTAGTACATCCATCTTAACTATTGATATCCGTGCTTGTACTGTGTTCTTAAGTTTTGCCCATCTATCAAGGTCGTCTTTGATTTTGTTTTGGATTTTTGTGTAGTTGTGCTTCACCGTTTGTCTTATGGTAGGGAATATTTCCACTCCCAAGCATCTGAAATGTTTTACCATCGGTATCTGTCCTGGGAGGGTTGTATCTTTTTTTGCAGGGGTGTTAAGTGGAAGGAAAGCCGACTTCGGCCAATTTATCTTAAATCCCGATAAATCACCAAAGTCCTCAATCAACTTGAGCAGATGAGGCAATGTGGTGTTGGGGTTTTTCATGAACAATATTACATCGTCCGCATATAAACAAATTTTTTGTTGTGTGCCCTTGATTACGATAGGTTCTATGGATTGGGATTGTCTTATATATTGTGCTAAAGGCTCTAATGATAGATTGAACAGTCCGGGACTAAGACTTTTGAAGACTTTTGTAATAGCACTTAAAGCAAACTGTAATACCAATTTCACGACCATACTAGCAAAAGAACAAATTACATAGCGACACTGAACTGGTGGCTGCACTTACGCGCCAATATAAATTCTCCCACGTTCCATACAAGCTCTCGCCAGACGCACCAAGCTCCCGGTAGCCCTGCAAAAAAACAACGACTTGAATACAAAAACATTTAATATATTTAATATTATTTAATCTCCCGACAGCCGGGCTGCCCCCCCCAAACATGTAATACCTCTGCAAATAAAATGTAAGACACTCTATAACCCTTAAATTCTGAATGTAATGCTTTTTAAGACTTTTTAATACCCCGCAGCCCGTTTGGGTATAAAAAGTCTGGTTTCTGGTTTTTGGAAAGAATGGCTCATGCTCTCAACGATTGGTTCAACTTTCCTTGGACACGGAAACAACACAGTGGAATTCTTAATATGGGGGGTGTTCCCCTCTCTTTTTTTTTTTTTAAACTTTGGCCATTCCGCTGGCTCTTTTTGCGTTTATCGCTCTTTTTCTCTGGTCAAGCGTGACCGACAGAAACAGGTTGAATGGGGGTACAGATGGGGGGAAGACACTCTGAGAAAGTTACGGCTTTGTCCGGGAATCGAACTTGCTACCCCAGATCCGTGACGAGCACGGTTGTCCCCGGCGCCGAAATAGCGCTCGAGGTACGCGGTGAGCTACTGGAGCTCCCCGGGGTGTTCCCCTCTTAAGTAAATTGCATACAGAACCAAAACATGGCGCCTCCGTCCTCAGAACTTGCCCGTTCCTCTCATCCCTCTCTAGTTGCCCTCCAAACCCAGTAGCCAGTCCCTGCGCCTCTCTGGTCCCGGGGACAGGAAGAGCCACCGGTCATCGCAGCTGTCCAAGCGCCACAGCCACGACGAGATGCTGCTGCTGGGTGCCCCGCCCTCCCCCTGCAGTCCGCTGGACGACGCCCTCAGTACCACCAGTGACACCCTGGCGTCCCGAAGGCACTGTAGGATACCGAAGGTACGATATATTTATCACGGTGGTGTAGTGGTTAACACTGTCGCCTCACAGCTAGAAGGTCCTGGGTTCGAGTCCCGCTTGGGGACCAGGTTGCTGTGTTGCCAGTTACCCAGGTGGGGTATCTCCCAGGCCTTTCTGTGTGGAGTTTGCATGTTCTCCCCCTGTGCTCGCAAAGGTTTCCCCTCCCGATAAGATAAACCCAATGGAAAAACATGCACAACAGATCGCTAACGCTATCGCGTCCCTGACGAAGACGGACAGGAGCACTTGGATTGGTCCCCGGGGCGCGGCCCCACGCCGCAGCCCGCGTCTGCTCCCGGCTGCCCTTGAGGGGGAAGTGCAGAGAGACATTTCATCGGCGACCCAATGCATGTGCATGTGTGTGTGTGTTCCTGTGTGTCGCCCATCTCGCATGTGTGTGTTCATCTGCATGACAAAAAAATACTTCTTAGGTACACCGAGTTCGTTCCGAGCTCCCCACGTGTATTCTTCGCCCCTCGTCCACATCCTAAAACAAGCTTATGTTTCAGTTGGGAACCACATTCAGGGTCTGACGACGTGAGCGGCCCTTTATGGCTCGTAAATACTGTACTGGAACACGGTGTACCGGTGCGCGACGCGGCCGCCTGCGTCTGGGCTCTCACGGTACCGGTCCTCGAGGGCTGCTCTGGAACACGGTGTACCGGTGCGCGACGCGGCCGCCTGCGTCGGGGCTCTCACGGTACCGGTCCTCGAGGGCTGCTCTGGAACACGGTGTACCGGTGCGCGACGTGGCCGCCTGCGTCTGGGCTCTCACGGTACCGGTCCTCGAGGCAGGGTTTCCGTTAGAAAAAATTGTTGCCGGCCTCAGTGTCAAATGAGAGAAATTCCGATCAGAGTTTATTGAGCTTAAAAACAATTGATAGGCAAAAGAATGACAACAAAACAAAAGAATGACATCATCAAGGCATGTAGATTTATAATATTTGTACTTAAAACTAGGCTACTTTTGCGTATAAAGTCATTATATTCCAAATAAAATAAGTCCCGAGACTCCGTGCTGCTGCCGACTTTAAATCAAATAGGTGTATGTGGGCAGTCGCCAGACATTAATAAACAGCAGTCTGTTATAATCACATTTTTATGAGCTAACGAATTCCGTTATATTGGACATTTGTATTAATTATATCAAGCGAAGAACTGAGAAATTTGGCAGAGAGAGACGGCAACATTATCGTGGGTTTGCGTGATGACTCTCTCTCTCTCCACCTCCCAACGACTTATTTGCGAGAGTATGTCGATGCAGAGTAGCAGATTCAGCTGTTTTCTGGCTCTTTTCTGGCTCTATCTGGGGACCGCACAGCAGCGCCCCCCACCCAACAGCTGAATTGCCAATGGCTGAATTGGAGTACTGCACTGTGCCGCTGCTGCTCCGGCTCTGCAGCTTCACATGCACTCGCACACCCAGCACTAAGCTCTCGCTGACAACGTCGTTGTCATTATTAGAAGCAACGATGAAACAAATGTAATGATTGTTTCGTTCATCGCATAGGCTATTTAATTTTAGCCTATTTTAATACAATTCAAATAATCAAATTGTGCTTAGACTCAGGGAATTATTTTCACCGGACATTAAGACCGGAGAGATTAAATATGTCGGACTTCAACAGATTTTGCCGGTCAAATACCGGTAATTACCGGCTAACGGAAACGCTGCCTCGAGGGCTGCTCTGGAACACGGTGTACCGGTGCGTGACGCGGCCGCCTGCGTCTGGGCTCTCACGGTACCGGTCCTCGAGGGCTGCTCTGGAACAGTGTTGTACCTCCGTCAGAATCACACTGTAGCACGACACGCCGCGGGCTGCACCGTTGAACCCGGACAGGGTAACCTCTCGGATGCTCCGATTCGTCCTCCTCATTCCTGAGGATCAAATGGCACTCTTTTTACCACGAGAACTTCCTCTCTCTCTCTCTCTTCTCTCATCCTGCCCACAGCTGGTCCAGAGAATCAACGGCATTTACTCGGCTAAACGGGGGAAGAAGAGGCTGAAGAAGCTGTCCATGTCCAACATAGAGAGCGCGTCTCTGAGAGGTGAGGCTCCTTCCTTCCTTCTCTTAATCCACTGTCTGGATTAGTGAGTAAATATTTGCACCACAGCCACCCACATAGATGTCCAGCTGTGCTTCCACTTCGACATAAACACACATTTGTAGAGTTACCCTTTAACCTAAGGCTGCGGTTACACCTTTCGTATCATTTCGTATTGTTTTCTTATACGTATCGCCGCGTATCGCCGCGACGTCATGCGCCTCGAGTCACACTTTCGTTTTTTTTTCGTTTTTGTCAGCCGAGCACACTGATGTAGTACACTGCCAAAGCAGTAGGTGGCAGTAGGTGGCAAACATGAAGGCAATTTCAACCAATCAGAACGAATGTGCCAATACACTTCCTGGTGGAAGCTCCAGCAAAGAAAATGTCAATAAGGCAGGCGCCTATGCCGCGCCACCATCTTACTCAATGCAGCAATAATTTTTCAGCAAAGCCTAATAAAAGTGCAATAAACAAAACGGATACATTCACTGTGTGTTCTGCCTGTCATTTGTTGATGAAACAAAACTAACATCAACACAAGTGACCACCAAGAGCGGATAGTTTAGTCTAAAAAACGATCGGTAGCATTGTTAGCTGCATGCTAACGTCAATGGAGTATGCCATTATAACAATATAGCATTGTGGCTAGAAGCTAACGTTAGCTCACGCTACTTAGCCAGCATCAAAACTGATGATATCGCGAGCTATCAGTAGTTAGATAACATTAGAGACAACGCTGTGTGTATTAAACAAAGGTGAATAGATGACTGGGCCATTTTGTTTAATGCTTGTTAAGTTGAAAGAGGAACTCTGAGCTAACAGGGTCTGAATCCTGATAGCTCACGTTAGCCAGCTGCTCATGCAATCGGTAATGCTAGCAGAATGAATGGATGTAAACTTTATTTAACATATTGCATATGGGTACAATACAATACGGCTCAATACAAACAATTGTTAAGGGAATGCAGACTGTTGTAGCTTGGACTGGGGTCCTTATAACAATAACTTGACAACACATGGTAGCTGAAGCTATTTGGGACACGGAGCTCTGCCTCTGTCCCAAACACACACACTGTTGTCATCGGAAGGGCACGCAGATGGTATCTACTGCGCATGGGCATTTTCGCAACAACTGCTCCGTGCTGACTACACGCTGTTGTCGAAGCGTTTTTTTTGCGTATCTCCAAACGCAAACACAATTTTGCGTTTCAGCCGTATCCACAAAAAAACGCCAAAAAACGCATTTCTGTGTAGATAGGACATCAAACGTCGTCAAAAACGTATAAAAAAACGCCAGGAATACACTAGTCTAACCATAGCCTAACCATAGAAACCTTTCCCCCCCCCCTGTCTCCCCCTGTCTCCAGATGACAACAGCGAGAGTGAGAGCGACTCGGATGACAGGTTCAAAGGTGAGAGGTCACATTGTGCAGTTGGGGTGAGGTGTTACACTTGGCCTACAGCTCTCTCTTTCTCCTGTATCTCTCTCTCTCTCTCTCTCTCTCTCTCTCTCTGCACATGTTCCTGTAAGTTTTGACATGTCAGCGTCTGGAATGGGACCTCTATTTTTGACCCTTTGTGACCAAGCAGACCACAGATACGTAACTCAAAGGGACTGCAAAATGGATCAGCAACGGACCACACACACACACATATCACTCCTGTCATTTGTGTTGATCACACCAAGACGATTCTATAATGACGCCGTTTCTCTTTGTCTCTTGTTTTAAACACACGCTGGTCTGGTTGATGACAGTGTGGGTGAATTATAAGGTGTGTATTGACTGTGTATCAACAGCACGTCTCGCTCGTTTGAGGTTGATGTGCTCTGCGTTGTTGTTGTTGTTGTTGTTGTTGTTGTTGTTGTTGACTTGGATGTCCGTGGTGTGCAGTGCTGCTTCGTTGAGTTGTGTCCCGTACGAAAACAACCTACAGTAAAAACCTGTAGTAACGATGCGACCTCGCAACGATTAATTTCGATTACGATTATTCAGGCAACGATTCAATGCATCATGAAATCTCTTCATTTGACCACGATTCGATTTGATAAATTTTCAATGAATTTTCTATCAGTTAATTCCCCCAAAAAATTTGAATACACAAATGTTGCTGGGGGAACTGATTCACTCAGCATGAATGGACTATAGTTCAATAAAAACAATACACACACAAAAAAAAAACATAAAAAAAAAATCTTTTTCTTTATTCTTTTTATTTCGATTAATTTAGATTATAATCGATTCTAACATTTTCAAATCGATGCAGTTGAATCATCACATTAGAATCAATGCATTTCGATTAATCGATGCATCGTTACACCCCTACTGTAGTGCTTTTGTTTTTTACGTTCCCCCCCCCCCCATACACACTATAGAGAAGTAGCCTACTGTAGTGGCTTATGGTGTTTCTGTGTTTTTTTCATACACACTACAGATTTACCACAGAAATACTGTAGTGATTCACCATGTTATTTCTGTAGTGGAATAGTATATAGAAATTGATGGTGAATAACTTAAAGGAACACGGCAACATTATGGGACATTGCCCTTTTCTCCGGAGTAGATTCCAATTTCCTCTCTGTGCGTTCAGTAGAAAGCTAGCCTAGCTTAGCACAAATGAATGGGAGCAGATACAGCGTTTTGTTGGCCAAAAGCGCCTCTCCCGGAGTTTTAAAGATAGGCTCGCAGTCCGTATCCACCTCCATTGATTTGTGCTAAGCTAGGCTACCTTGCAGCCGAATAGATTTCTACTAAACGCACTGATTGACACAAATTGGTATCTATCTGCTTGTCTGACTCTGGAGGAGACGGTAAGAGCATTTCTCATAATGTTGTGTTTCTTTAAGTATCCCTGTGGTTTTTACCACATTGTATACTTATTTCTATAGTGATTCACTCTAGTATTTCTATAGTAAGATAAGATAAGATATTCCTTTATTGATGGAGGGGGAGGGGGGAGGGGAGGTACAGGTATGGTCAGGGCAAATCAATCACATTTATGAATGGAAATTAGTATGCACTTTTATGGCAAGAGTATTCGTCGGTATATCAATAGAGAATGTCCAATCTCTGAAGGCGCAGGTGGTACATATACGACCTGGAATAGTTTAAGGAATAACAGCAATGATACTTTAATGATTATATACTGGATACACTAGGGGGGGTTAATCCGGTCGCTTGTAAGCCGACAGGAGTAGGAGGGGGGGGGGGGGGGGTAGAATCCGGCTGCCTCATCCGGCCAAGGGTATCCCAGGTGAACCCACTGTAGTGCCGTTCAATGCGCCGGCGATCCTTGGACCACAGATGAAAGCAGGTGGACTCTTTGTGGGCCGGCATCATCCGGTCCACGGAGGAGAGACGTGAAGCGACCTCGTCTTGCAGAGCGTCTCCTCACCTTGCGTCCTCTCCAGGGGGGGGGGTTCCAACACACGGCAGTGTCGGGGGTCTTTATCCATGGAATAATCAACGTACACAAAGCATAATCCGTGCCTGGGAAGGCGGGCTGTCGTCGGTAGAATAATCCGGTATACAGGTCCACTCGCTCGTCGGCTCTGGGGCTCCTCGGGTGCAGCTTCACGTGGGGTCAACCACCCTGGATAAGCAGCCAGTTCTCTGCCCGAAACGATGGGGTACTGACTACGGTAGTATTCTCACCGCACGAAGCACTATATATTAACAGACTATTATTAGCTTAATAGACTACGTCCAACTCGACGATATAGTGCCAAATATGACTATTCAAATATTAATATACACGATGTCTCAATACCGATGGTAGGCGAACTTGGCCTTACTCCCACACGTGGCGTCGCGGGGAGGCTTTACGTCTGTGACTCTATTGGAGGGTAAGAAACTGGACTGAAAAGGAAGTCCTACTTTAGTAGCGCAGTATATATACGCACTATGAACAAATAGTCCCATTAGTGGTGCGGTAGCCAGATTCCTACGCGGAACTAGGACTTGTTCGTACATGTGGAGCGGTACGTTTGAACTGGGTCTGAGGGGTATGGCAGCCTGGCACCAAGGTCTCGACCAATAGTAGAATGGAGACTATTATGGGATGTTCAGTAGGCTAGAATGGATATTCAATGCATATTGTACAAGGAATATACAAGGGATATCAGGGAATATTAGAGAATATACAAATACAATTAAATATATATATATAAATAAATATATATATTCGGTTTAATCTGGCCCTTCACAACAGCCACCCCCTGATTGGTCCCAGACCTAATCAGTTAAACAGAGACAGATTAATCGCGTTGTCTATTTACACATAAGGGTTTGCTGTAGGGGTCAGTCAACTTCACAAAGTCATAGGGTTATAGGGTCATGGTCATCATCGATTGTGTCTGGGAGTCGGGGCAGTTCTATGAGCCTCGCCACGGGACGGGTGTAAGTGCGACCCTGGACGAGCACTTCAGCTGCTCGGACCTTGCCGTCGGCACCGGTGATCACTTTGCTTACGCGGCCGGCCGGCCACATAGCTCTGGGCAGTGATTGATCAATAATCATGACGACTGTTCCTTCTGTCAAATTGTCTCTCTCCTTTACCCACTTCTGGCGGGTCTGTAGAGACGGTAGGTAGTGCAGTAGGAAACTGCTCCAAAACTTGTCGGCTAATACTTGACTGTACCTCCACATTCGTCGGCCGTTCGCTTCTTCAGGCCGGTACATTGTCTGGGGTAATGCAGGATCTAGCCGCCCCATCAGGAGTGTGTTGGGGGTAACTGGGTCGATATCCGCCACATCACTGGAGACATATCCGAGGGGCTTCGAGTTAAGTACTCCCTCAATCTCCGTGAGGACTGTCATTAGGACTTCTTCCGCCACAGTCTGGGCCCCAAGTACTGCGTACAGGGCTGTCTTTATGGAGCGCACTTCTCGTTCCCAAGTGCCACCGAAGTGGGGTGCGTTTGGGGGGTTGAATTGGAAATCAACCTGTGCTGGAGCGAGGTGGGTCTTAAGTTCTGGGCCCATAGCTTGGAAGCTCTCTCTCAGCTCTCTTTCGCCGCCTTTGAAGTTTGTCCCATGATCGGACAATAGGGTAGACGGTCTTCCTTTCCGTGATGTGAATCTACGGAAGGCCATAAGGAATGAGTCTGTGCTCATGGTCGGGAGAAGCTCGATGTGTATCGCTCTGGTGGTCATGCATTTGAATACAATACCCCACCGCTTCTCGGTTCCTCTTCCTTTCTTTATGTGCAGCGGGCCAAAGCAGTCCATACCCGTTGAGTGGAATGGCTTGTCACCGATTCGGAGGCGACATGGAGGAAGGTCAGCCATCCTTGGTATGCTGGGCTGCGCGCGCCACTTGCGGCAGTCTAGACATGTTCGCTGGAAGCGTCGTACCGCCTCTCTTCCTTGTAGGATCCAGTAACGACGTCTGATTTCCGCGAAGACTCTTTCTGCTCCTGCGTGATGTACATCCTCATCGTATTTCTTTATAATCAGCTCTGTGACCTTGTGTCGGCTGTTCAATACGATCGGGTATTTAATGTCATCCGGTAGATTGGGGGCTCTGCGTAGGCGACCACCCACTCTGATGAGGGTATGAGCGTCGCTCTCGGGGGCCAGATGAATTAATCTGCTGTCGGATGGGACAGGCTTTCCTCCCTGTAGACAGGCCAATTCATCGGGGAACGAGTCTCTCTGGGCTCGCTGCAGTAGAAGCAATTCTGCTTCCTCGTAGTTAGCTGCTGACATATCAGCGGGGGACTTGCACTCCGGGTGGTACCGCAGGAATGTTCTTTGGTGTGCACTCTCTATGGACGTGCAATCGTCTATGTTAGGGTCGGTGGAGGCTACGGTGCTCAATCCACAGAACACAGACTTCTTATTTTCCACCTCCTCTGGACTTGCTTCCCTCGGGATAGGCATGGGCCACTGTCCTTCCGGGAGTCTTAGGAATGCGGGGCCGTCACTGTAGACATTGCGACGGGTGAGGTCATCCAGGGGCATCCCCCGGGTGATGACGTCAGCTGGGTTCTGTTTTGTATCAACGTAGCGCCACTCTGTTTCTCCGGTTAACTCTTCGGTTAAGTCTTGAATCTCGGTGACTCTGACTCCCACGAAGACTTTGTACTTGCATGAGTCCGATTTGATCCAGGCGAGTACCGTCGTGGAATCTGACCACAGGATTGTTCTAGACACCGGTATGGTGAGCTCACATTGGATGAGCGTGGCTAGGTGCGCTCCGGCTAGGGCTGCGCAGAGCTCTAGACGTGGGATAGATTGTTGCTTGCGTGGGGCTATTCTCGAGCGGGCGAGGACAAATGCTGTGTAGATCTCTCCCCCCTTCTCTTGGGCCCGCAAGTAGGCTACTGATCCGTATGCGACCTCTGAGGCGTCACTGAAGATGTGTAAGTCCATTTTACATGTCTCTGGCCTCACCGTGGGTGGGAAGTAGCTTCGGCGCATATTAACGCCTGGGAGTGAGTGGAGCTCCATCTCCCACTCTCTCCAGGTGGATGCAAGGTGTGCGGGAATGGGGTCGTCCCAGCCCTGGTCCTTGTCCCACAATGCTCGTACAATCATTTTTGCCCTGGTGGTGTACGGTAGAATACATCCTAGCGGGTCATATTGTCGGGCGAGTGTTGTGTACACACTCCGTCTGGTGGTCGGCGCCGCCGCCGGCCTTCCCTGCTCCGTAGTCAGGGGCTTGTGTCTGTAGTGAAGCGAATCTGTTTTGAATCGCCACACCAATCCCAGGGTCATCTCCTGGGCTTCTCCCGGGATTGTAGCCATCCAGGTCTCGCTGCTGGCTGCCTTGTCCTCGGAGGAGAGGCTGCGCAGTACTTGCGGATCGCTGCTGGCCCACTGCCTGAGATCAAAGCCGCCTTTGATCAATGAGGCGCGGAGTTTAATCAGGAGAGCCTCGGCTTCTTCCTGGGTTGAAAGGCTTTGTAGACAGTTGTCTACGTAGAAGCTGTTCTTTACGCTGTGTCGGACCTCTTCGTCCGCTGCTGGGTCCTCTGCTACATGTTTCTGTAGTGCAAATGTAGCACAGCAGGGGCTGCACGTCGTTCTGAAGGGGAGGACTTCCCATTGGTAGATGGCTGGGTGCTCATCTCCTGGCTTCTCTCTCCATAGGAACCGCAACAGGGGCTTGTCCGCCTCTACCGATCTCACCTGCAGGAACATTCCTTTAATGTCCCCGCTGATGGCCACCTTTTCCTGGCGGAAGCGGAGTAGAACGCCGAGTAGGGAGGGGCCGAGTGTGGGACCGGGCAGTAACTCTTTATTCAGATTTTGGGATCCGATCTGGTAGCTGCAGTTAAATACTATGCGGTCTTTACCGTTGTGATGGACCTTGTGGTGAGGCACGTACCACGATTCAGTGGTCTGGTCAGCCTCTTTAATGTCCATCTTTGTGACGTGTCCCGCTGTGATGAGCTTCTCAATCTCAGCGCGGTATACACTCTCTTGGGCGGGGTTCTTGGCTAAGCGCCGCTCCGTGTTCAGCAGGTACCGTTCTGTGGCGTCTGTCTTGGCGTGGAAAGTAGGCATTCCTTCTCGCCGCAGGAGTGGCGTGGCGTATCTCAACACGCCGTTGACCGGGACTCTCTTGGTCCCTGTCTCGAGGAGGTGAATGGCGTAAATGTCATCTTTAGAGCGAATGTCTTTCTTTCCGTTCTTAAAGGGCATTTGTTCCAAGGTCCATAGCCGCTCTACGTGTTGCAGGAGTGCGGTTTCTCCCTCTGTGACTCGGGAGTGGAGACATCTAGTGGCTGTACTTCGGTTGAGAGATTTGGCGAGCGGGCCTTGGAGAGTCCATCCCAAACGGGTCTCGACTGCTGCAGGACAGCCTCGGGGTCCGGTATGAACCCGGTCTATCGGGACAATGAGGTCTGCATGGTCGGAGCCTATCAACAGGGTCGGCATAGCATTGTCTATGAGCGGGATCGGTAACTTGCGCAGATGTGCATATTTCTCCATCAGCTTGGCGACGGGGTATGTGTACCGCGACAGTCCTATTTCTTGGCTGGTGAAAGCGTCTGTAATCTGGTACCGTCGCTCAGGCTGGCCGCTTGCTGCGATAGAGAATGAGACATTCTCGCCCTTTATCGTCTTCAAATCTCGTCTTATTGTCCGAATTGTCATTTGGGTTTCGCTTCCCCGCAGCCCTAGCTGGGCCGCAGCGGAGGCGAGCAGAAGGGTCTTCTCTGACCCGTCATCGAGGACGGCGTAAGTGTCCAGGACTTTATTCTGGTAGCTTAGTGTCACACGCACTACTTTTAGGAGTACTCGGGCTCCACTGCTGCTGGCGGGATCGATGTACATGACGCTCGCTTTGCGGCTGGATGGTGCGGGTGAAGGGCGCCGTCTGTTACTGTCGTGAAGTATGTCCAGATGGGCTCCATCGCACTTGGTGCACCTTTTCTTTAAGCGGCATTCGGCTGCCATGTGTGAGCGCGCACAGCGAAAACAGCGCTTGTTGGACTTTATCCATTGACTTGCTTCCTCCGCGTTCAGCTTGGGGAAGGAGTCACATTGCGCTAGCCAGTGTTCTTTCTCACAGTAGGGGCACACTATCTTCCACTTCTCCGTTCTGGAGGGGGTACTGTGGCTCCTGCTGCTCGGTACTGACTCCGATTGGTGCATCACAGTCACCGATCTTCTTCCATCATTTAGTCGTCTGGTTCCTTCTCTGGAGCCAGGGGTGCTCCGTCCGAATGTATCTAGCCGTAGGCTGCTGACTTCTCTCGCCAGGAAGTCTGCTAGATCGAGGAGGTTCGGTTTGGTGAGGCACGTACCACGATTCAGTGGTCTGGTCAGCCTCTTTAATGTCCATCTTTGTGACGTGTCCCGCTGTGATGAGCTTCTCAATCTCAGCGCGGTATACACTCTCTTGGGCGGGGTTCTTGGCTAAGCTGGATCTCCGCGGGAGTATAGCCTGGGCTGTACCGGACCTCCTGGTCCGGTAGAGTACTGTGCTGTCGTCGGGCGTGGTTCTCCTCCTCTTCCTCTTCGTCTTCAGTTAGGTCATCCAGTGCTTGTAGTCTCTGGTTTAGCCTCTCCACAGGATATGCTGCTCCTTCCCGGTTGCTAGGTCTCGCTTGGACCGGTGGGGGGAGGTGGTCTGTGGGGGGTATAGACCTCGTCTGTTGGTCAAGTTCAGGGTTGTTTACTCGGCTAGGGGATGCCGCCCTGGAGGTGTGTCTAGACGAGTTCCTGGAGCCTCTGGCGGAGGGAGAGGGTGTTGTCCGTCTGATCAGCTGTTCTATTAGTTGCGCTTGCTGTCTGTCGCGCTCTGCGTCCCGTAGAGCACCAGCAGCTGCTCGCTGGCTGTCTGCTCGGTCTCGGGCCACATTCTCTTCTCTCTGAATGCGTCTTAGTTCTAGACGTATATGCTCTTCTTCGCTCCGCTGCTGGATCTGCAGTCGGTCGCGTTCAGCAGCGGCGTTCAGGCTGATGAGGAAGGCCTGCTGTAGGGTCCTCTCTGCCTCGCTGGGAGAAGGCGGTTGTATAGGGGAGCCTTCCCTCGGGGTACTCCTTGCGGAGCCTTGGAGCTCTATCTCCACGGTGCTCTCCCCGTCTTCTTCCGTGCCGAGTTCTCTCTCGGTAGCGTTGTATTCCTCCCGGGACTCATCGGGGACTACTTCTTCAGTACTGGCGGGGTGTGAAGTCATGTCTGGTTCTCACTGGTCCCCACCGTGAACTTGGTCAGTTACATTAGAGCCCGTAGGGGCCTCTATGGTCGGGGTAGTCTGGGCGTTGGGGTTAGACATACTTTTACTTTCTAGTTTTACCGCGTTTACTGTTAGTAGAAGACTAGGTTGTTGACTGACAGCGTAAGCCTCTAAGTACTGAGGGAGCCGTCGTTCGCGCTGCGGGCGTTGGTTAGGAGGATCGTTTCGTGGAGTGTTCATCATAGGCCATTTCAATATTAATAACACTATATTAATATTACACTAATTACCCATCCGGCTCGAAGGACCAATTGTAACTGAGGGGTACAATTCCCTGACTGTATTACTAGATATGATACTTACTACCACTACCTTTGTACTTAATATTCGGCCACCCAGTACACGGCATAAATATATTATGATGAACACTGTCACGTAGATGAAACGGATCCAACACAAATGTACGAATTAGAAATAGGTCTTTATTTCTACACAGCGATGGTGTGTAGAGCAAGCACTTAATCAAATCAATCACATTTATGAATGGAAATTAGTATGCACTTTTATGGCAAGAGTATTCGTCGGTATATCAATAGAGAATGTCCAATCTCTGAAGGCGCAGGTGGTACATATACGACCTGGAATAGTTTAAGGAATAACAGCAATGATACTTTAATGATTATATACTGGATACACTAGGGGGGGTTAATCCGGTCGCTTGTAAGCCGACAGGAGTAGGAGGGGGGGGGGGGTAGAATCCGGCTGCCTCATCCGGCCAAGGGTATCCCAGGTGAACCCACTGTAGTGCCGTTCAATGCGCCGGCGATCCTTGGACCACAGATGAAAGCAGGTGGACTCTTTGTGGGCCGGCGTCATCCGGTCCACGGAGGAGAGACGTGAAGCGACCTCGTCTTGCAGAGCGTCTCCTCACCTTGCGTCCTCTCCAGGGGGGGGGGTTCCAACACACGGCAGTGTCGGGGGTCTTTATCCATGGAATAATCAACGTACACAAAGCATAATCCGTGCCTGGGAAGGCGGGCTGTCGTCGGTAGAATAATCCGGTATACAGGTCCACTCGCTCGTCGGCTCTGGGGCTCCTCGGGTGCAGCTTCACGTGGGGTCAACCACCCTGGATAAGCAGCCAGTTCTCTGCCCGAAACGATGGGGTACTGACTACGGTAGTATTCTCACCGCACGAAGCACTATATATTAACAGACTATTATTAGCTTAATAGACTACGTCCAACTCGACGATATAGTGCCAAATATGACTATTCAAATATTAATATACACGATGTCTCAATACCGATGGTAGGCGAACTTGGCCTTACTCCCACACGTGGCGTCGCGGGGAGGCTTTACGTCTGTGACTCTATTGGAGGGTAAGAAACTGGACTGAAAAGGAAGTCCTACTTTAGTAGCGCAGTATATATACGCACTATGAACAAATAGTCCCATTAGTGGTGCGGTAGCCAGATTCCTACGCGGAACTAGGACTTGTTCGTACATGTGGAGCGGTACGTTTGAACTGGGTCTGAGGGGTATGGCAGCCTGGCACCAAGGTCTCGACCAATAGTAGAATGGAGACTATTATGGGATGTTCAGTAGGCTAGAATGGATATTCAATGCATATTGTACAAGGAATATACAAGGGATATCAGGGAATATTAGAGAATATACAAATACAATTAAATATATATATATAAATAAATATATATATTCGGTTTAATCTGGCCCTTCACAACACTGACTATACACATAATGAACAAGTAGGCAGTGTAATCAAGGTGCAGATGAGGGTCAGTTATATTATACGTTACAATAAATATGGTTACAATAAACACTACACAGTAAATCTTTCAGAGTAAATTTTACTCAAACTGAGTACATTTTACTCAAACAGTTTTATTTACTGTGTAGAATCTAAATAGATACTATGAGTAAGTAAAGTACACAGTATACACATACACAGGTGCAGTATACATAAGGTACCCTAACCAACGTGATATGGGGGATTGATGTGTGGGGTGTTTGGGGACTGGCTGTTCCGGGGGGGTTCACATGCCTTCGAGGCGAGCAACACTGTACTTATTGTACTTATTTTATGCCTATTCTTATCTCTGCACGTTTATGTTGCACTACTTTTATTGTCTTTTATACCTATTCTTATGTCTGCATTTTATAAATGTTTATTTATACTATACATTTTTATACTGTCGACTGTATGTTGATTTTATGCCTATGTGCCTAAGTGTTGTGTGCAGGGAAGAACAACAACAGGGGAATACTGTAGCTTTACTGTGGTTAGTGTGAGCTGGACCCTGCATGCTAGTGACACCACGCAATGCGCATAGACATATATAAAGGCTAGATGACTCACCCGCGCTGCTGGCCAACAATGGAGACAGACGTTGCCTCATGGCGGCCATCTTGCCACAGGCAGCACGCCCACTCATCATAACATGAATGTCTATGGTGCATGTACTATTGACCATAGCTTGCTCAATTTTCAACCGATTTTCAAACGGTTTGGTTTGTTATAAACGTCAGAGATGTAGTTATATATATATACTGCATACTTATAATGGACTTTCATGTGAAAATAATTGCAACGTGTCCAAGCATCATAGCTACGTTAATAACGTTTGTAATAAACCAAACCGTCTGTAAATCGGATGAAAATTGAGCAAGCTAAGGTTATTTCAATAGTACACATTGCACCATAGACATTCATGTTATGAGTGGGCGTGCTGCCTGTGACAAGATGGCCGCCGGTGAACTACGCTGGAGACTCCGCCTTGCACCATCTAGTCATATATATATCTGTGACACTGCGTCTCCCTGCCTCCGCAGCCCACACCCAGAGGCTCCTGAAGCTGCAGTCCATCCTGCGCCGGGCCCCCAGCTACCGGACCCTGGAGCTGCAGCTGCTGGAGTGGCAGGAGAGGGAGCTCTTTGAGTACTTTGTGGTGGTCTCGTTGAAGAAGAAACCCAGCAAAACCTCCTACTCTCCCGAGGTCACCTATCAGTTCCCCAAGGTAAAGGAAAGACTACCGCAAACGACTAACGAGTCGGTCGCAGTCGACCAGCACCTGCTGACGGGTCGGACGCTTTAGCTCAGATTCAGATTTGTTTATTGTCACATTTTCAGTACCTTACAGCCAGTGATGCCACAGATTACTGATTACTCCTTTAAAAAGTAATCTAGTTACTTTACTGATTACTTGATTATCAAAGTAACTTAGTTACTTTTGAAAGTAACTAGGTTACGAAGTCGTCGTCCCCCCCCCCCTGCTGCTGCCACAACAGAATGACAATTTTTTTTTTTTTTTTTTAAATAATGCTTTATTGAAAGTGCATAATTTCATAAATCATGATTGGCTGCTCAGACAGGTCATCATGAGACGTCATCAGCCATCAGGCCATATAAGGTCACAGCTGTCCACTGCTCAGGCACTCTTATCATCAGCATTATGAGATAGTAACTAAATAGTAACACACAGCCACTTGGAAAAGTAACTGTAATCAGATTACTGGCTTGTAAAAAGTAACAAGTTAGATTACTATTTACTGAAAAAAGTAATCAGATTAGAGTAACTAGTTACTTAGTAACTATACTGGCATCACTGCTTACAGCAAAGAGAGTGAAATTCGATTTGTTGTGGTCCCTCGACCATAGCAGCTTCCAATAATATAAATACAATAAAAATTGCATAGAATAATAATAATAATAATAATAATAATAATAATAATAATAATAATAATAATAATAATAATAATAATAATAATAATAATAATAATAATAATAATAATAATAATAATAAAATAGATAAATTATACTATATCAAATTTAAATAACAAAATGTTAATGTTATAGCTCAGCTGGTTAGTGCGGCCGCCTGTCGATCCTATTTTATCTTACCTTTATTTAACCAGGTAAAATGCTTGAGATCAAGGATCTCTTTTACGAGCAAGACCTGACCAAAATGGTCTGGTCCTGTGGTCCCAGGTTAAAATCCACTCGGTTACATTGGTGGCGGCGTATGGATCTGTTCTCTGGTCTGCATCCCCTTAACAATTGTGTGTATTGAGCCGTACTGTATTGTACCCATTCTGCAATCTGTTAAATAAAGTTTTCATTCATCCATTCATTCATTCATTCATTCATTCATTCATCCATCCATTCATCCATTCATCCAGGTTCACGTAGCAATGGGGGTGGGATCTCAGTGCTTTAACCCTGGGAAAGTGCACGCATGGGGGCGAAATGCGGCTGCCTGTGGATCCTATGGTCCCAGGTTCAAATCCACTCGGTTACACTACCTTTAACACTTTGACAACCGATGGGCTTAGTCTAATTAGTGGCTAGAGGACCGGGGAATGTAAACAAACATGTGGGTTTCTAACAGCTATATCTATACTTTATAGTGTTGCTATCTGTCCATTCTCATTGTCAATTGAGTGCATAAACCATCCCTTCAGAATGGCTTAAAGAAAAAAAAATCCATTCGCCCACAATGATACTGCAGTGGAGCGATGGCGCCCCTAAGAGGATCTGGCCGGTATTGCATGTTGCCGATTCCACAGAGGCGGGTAGATCTGCAGAGTCGATCGGGGATCTTGATCCGGTTATTAATATGGAATAAAACAATAACAACTTGCCACGGCTATATACGTGCCTCTGGTCCACAACGCATGGCACCGAAACACGTATATATACGTGGCTGGTCCTTAAAGTGTTAAGATAAGATATTCCTTTATTAATAATAATGCAGGACTTTTAGAAGTCTTTATTCGGCATGCAACGACACACTTGCGATGGGCGGCACACACACACAGGAACACACACACACACACATGCATTGTTTTTTGTTTTTGGGTCGCCGATGCGATTGAGTCCCCTTGGGGAAATTTGGGCGCCATAGCAGCATGGGGGAAGGGGGAGGGGAGGTAGAGGTATGGGCAGGGTAATAGTAGAAAGACATACGTAAGTACTTCACCATAAAAAACAACGCTGATTTATTTTGCACATAATCTCACACACGTCCATAAACTCTAAACAGTTTTGCACTCATTCATTTAGTTATTGAGAGTAAATGAGTTTGAATATGGCCGCCAGTGATCGGGGACATTGACTCCTTGTGTTGTGTTAATTACAGCACCATGAAATCGTATGGGGACCGGCGCTACCATATAATTTCATTGAGCTGTAATTAACACAACACAAGGAGTCAATGTCCCTAATGACATCACTGGAGACCATATTCACACTCATTTACTCTCAATAGCTGTCAAACTATAAATTAATGTGTGCCAAACTGTTTAGAGTTTTTGGACGTGTGTGAAATCATGTGCAAAACAAATCGGCATTGTGTCCCTTTAATCCAGTGTTTCTCAAAGTGGGGGGCGCGCCCCCCAGGGGGGGCGCAGAGGCATGACAAGGGGGGCCTTGAGATTTATTTAAAAAAAAGAAAAAATCTTTTTTTTATTACAGAAAATTATCACTAAAGTGCTATCTGTTGCAGCTGCACAGTTTTCCATGAAAATACCATTTCTCAAAATCTGAAAATCATTATTTAATAAAAAGCACAAAATATTTCGGTCCGCCAAAGGGGGCCTGACAGAAAAAGTTTGAGAAGCACTGCTTTAATCGCTGATCCCCCTCTGTCATGTTTCAAACAGGAGAGGACTGTAGAAATGTTACTGCAAAGCTTCCTGTAGCGAGTCTAAACTCTTGCACCCCCCCCTATAGGAGTATGCATGCTATGAAAACGATGACGTTTGGTGGTCAGCCATCCATGTCCATGTCCATGAGCATTTCAATTGGACTACAAATAGGCACTTTTCATGCAGAACAACGTTTATTTGCGAGGTCAAACACATTAGCTTTATCGGCTCTTTGACTGCTGTTAGGGCCACTTTGGTGCACAGTATAGATCCAGAGATTGTGGAGCTAGTTGACAGAGAGAGGGAGGGTGGAGCACCGTTTATCACATGGGGGCTCTGGGATACTGGGAGCGTGAGTGGTGTAACCAGGAAACGGGTTCCATGGCAGGCAAGTGTTTAGCTGCTCAAAGATATCTTTTGAGTTATTTAAGATTTGGTTCAGCGATAGTGTCCTTGGGGAGATACAGGCATGTCTCTGCCGGAGTGAAGCCCAACTCTGTGACGTCAGGGGGAGGGAGGCAGGCAGGGAAGAGCCTTGATGGACGGAGAGAGAGGGAGGGAGGGAGGGAGGGAGGGAGGGAGGGAGGGAGGGAGGGAAGAGGCCTTGATGGATGGAGAGAGGGGAGGGAGGGAGGGGGAGGGAAGAGCCTTCTTGGACGGAGGGAGGGAGG
>NC_140166.1:84839946-84847446 GCF_963971535.1 Notolepis coatsorum | reverse complement strand
CATACCACGTTTGATCCTTAGTCTTGGTCCTGATCCGTGCCGACTTTAGTGCACTGCTATCTGTGTGATTCTGACCGGGCCCATGGTTTATTTTCGCTCCCTCCCTCCCTCCCTGTGTGCACGGGGCCGTGCGGTGCAGGGGACCGCGTGGAGGAGGGTCAGCCACTGTCAACAAGCGGGAGGCCGTGAGAAAGACAAACATTCTATTTGTGGATCTCTTGTGTTTATGCTACAGCTGTTGAATTTAAACGGCCTCCTCGGTGCATTTCTCGCATAGCGGCGACTGGGTTCATCATCATAGCCAGCGGTCAAAGCGCTCCTGTAGCGCGAGGCCGGTGCGTCGTCGCGATAGCCGCTCTAACCGCGACCACGGTAATTCCACGTGTGGTGTAGGAGTCGGCCTTCAGCGACGTGTTTTCCGTAGTGAAGGGTGTTGCGCTGTAAGCGGGAGAGGTGGAAATTGGAGACATTAAAGATGTTTGAATCCGTGCCGCAGATGAACCTGTCTGCCTGCTGATGATTGATTGATTGATTGATTGATTGATTGATTGAAAACTTTATTAACAGATTGCAGAATGGGTACAGTACAGCTCAATACACACAATTGTTAAGGGTAAGCAGACCAGAGAAAGACTTTCGTCTTGTTTACATCAGGGTCCCCCATTTTCAATTCATCAGGAATTCATGCTGTCGTGTAATATATTATCATGTCATTATAGATCTGTGTTGAGATATCATTTTACAGCTTGACTGGTTCACTGTGACCAGCTATGTAATGTGTGTGTGTCTCTTTAAGAGACTCCAAGGTAATCTCCACAGCCAGCCAAAGCAAGGTTATTATTACTTCCCGTAGCTGGGAACCATTTTTATTTACTTTCATCATCATATCTGATAATGTATAATGTTACGTCTTGCAAGTGTGTATTAAACTATGTTCTGCCCAAACCTCTTGGTCACTTTATGGCCAGATGCTACTGTGTGAACATGATGTATCTGTCTGTAAACTGTCCTTTCATTGTGGCCACGATGAAATAAACGTTTCTATTATTTTAATGACTCGGAATGATTTATAAACGGCTCATCGTTTTGTCCTTTAATATTTCCCCTTACACTGCTCCTCCTACACGTGTCTCTCGGGGGGGGGCAGGGAGAGCCGGGTGGCGAGACGGATATCTTGTCCCTTCCGGTCCTTTTATCGTCTTCTGTCAAAGTAACAGAACAGCCTCGCGGTCGGATCAGGCCGCCCCTCAGCCGCGCTGCATGGAGGGGCGTAGCGTCAGAGCCAGTGTACATACAGTATCTCTGCCGTTACACGCCTCATATATACACAACGGTGATCGTTTCAAGGAAAAGAGATATCACGTTGTTGTTTGGGTTGGACGACGGCGGGTTGGATAGCGAGGATCCGCAGCGACGGCAACAACACACCCTCTCTGCGTCTGCGCTCTTCCAGACAACCAATCAATTATTTAAAGCCTTTTTTCTTTTTTTCTTTTACTATTTTTCCATTCGCATCAGTCGGTTGTTTTATGACGGCTGCAGGCGGTTGGTTGTTTTGGGGAGGAATCACTGCACATCACACGCCACTCCTCTCGCAGCCTGGATACAATGTTTTTTTTCATTATCTGGCAAAACATCTGCAAACCTAGAATCCCATTGTTTTGTTTCCCATAACACTGAGCTCCATCTGCCGTGGCTGCTGTACTAGGGTTGTGTGAGTGTGACGTCGGACCGAGACAGGAGGCTTCTGACTCACATTATCTGCTCACTTTCCAATAACCGATACATAAATCTGCTGATATACGCTTTTTCTTTTTTAAGACGGCATGAAAAAGCAGACGTTTCTTTGCAAATATCCCAGTCAAAATAAATAAGAATAAACAAGACTAGGCGAGCCTGGTTCAGCCGGAAGCGGCTGCGACTCTCATGCAGGCTTGTTTCAACAACGGGGAGTCGACCGCTCAGTTAGTCAGGGACCGGCAAAAGTAAAGATTGAACCAAAAAACAAGTTTTTATTTCAACAAAACGTTACCACTTTAACCTCAAACAAAGAAGGAAAGTGTTTCTGTCTCATTCGATAATGTAATGCTTCAAAATAAGAACAGATTTAGTATATATCAACATATTCGCCTTTCAAACGAAAACAGAAAGAGATGTAACGTTTTAGCACGCCGCCACAGGGCTATGCATTTATTTGATTATAGTTGTGATGATTTCACACGTCACCATAATATCGCTGAATAGGGGCCTACAACGTGAGGGTGACTGATCTTGTTTGTCCTTCTGCCCGCAGCACCCTGTCCAGCTGCGTACACGCCGTGGTGGCCTTGCTGTACCCCTTCTCCTGGCAGCACACCTTCATCCCGGTGCTCCCGGCCTCCATGGTGGACATCGTCTGCTGCCCCACACCCTTCCTGGTGGGTCTGCTGTCCAGCTCGCTGCCCAAACTCAAGGAGCTCCCCGTGGAAGAGGTGGGTACAGCGTCCGTGGCTTATCTCAGGTCTTATCTCAGGTCTTATCTCAGGTCTTATCTCAGGTCTTATCTCAGGTCTTATCTCAGGTCTTATTTCAGGTCTTATCTCAGGTCTTATCTCAGGTCTTATCTCAGGTCTTATCTCAGGTCTTATTTCAGGTCTTATCTCAGGTCTTATCTCAGGTCTTATCTCAGGTCTTATCTCAGGTATTATCTCGGGTCTTATCTCAGGTCTTATCTCAGGTCTTATCTCAGGTCTTATTTCAGGTCTTATCTCAGGTCTTATCCCGGGTCTTATCTCAGGTCTTATCTCAGGTCTTATCTCAGGTCTTATCTCAGGTCTTATCTCGGGTCTTATCTCGGGTCTTATCTCAGGTCTTATCTCGGGTCTTATCTCAGGTCTTATCTCAGGTCTTATCTCGGGTCTTATCTCAGGTCTTATCTCAGGTCTTATCTCGGGTCTTATCTCAGGTCTTATCTCAGGTCTTATCTCAGGTCTTATCTCAGGTCTTATCTCAGGTCTTATCTCAGGTCTTATCTCGGGTCTTATCTCAGGTCTTATCTCAGGTCTTATCTCAGGTCTTATCCCGGGTCTTATCTCAGGTCTTATCTCGGGTCTTATCTCAGGTCTTATCTCAGGTCTTATCTCGGGTCTTATCCTGGGTCTTATCTCAGGTCTTATCTCAGGTCTTATCTCAGGTCTTATCTCGGGTCTTATCCTGGGTCTTATTCCGGGTCTTATCTCAGGTCTTATCTCAGGTCTTATCTCAGGTCTTATCTCAGGTCTTATCTCAGGTCTTATCCTGGGTCTTATCTCAGGTCTTATCTCAGGTCTTATCCTGGGTCTTATTCCGGGTCTTATCTCAGGTCTTATCTCAGGTCTTATCTCAGGTCTTATCTCAGGTCTTATCTCAGGTCGTATCTCAGGTCTTATCCCGGGTCTTATCTCAGGTCTTATCTCAGGTCTTATCTCAGGTCTTATCCTGGGTCTTATCTCAGGTCTTATCTCAGGTCTTATCCTGGGTCTTATTCCGGGTCTTATCTCAGGTCTTATCTCAGGTCTTATCTCAGGTCTTATCTCAGGTCTTATCTCAGGTCGTATCTCAGGTCTTATCCCGGGTCTTATCTCAGGTCTTATCTCAGGTCTTATCTCAGGTCTTATCTCAGGTCTTATCCCGGGTCTTATCTCAGGTCTTATCCCGCGTCTTATCTAGGGTCTTATCTCAGGTCTTATCCCGCGTCTTATCTAGGGTCTTATATTAGTGTCTCATGTTAGTGTCTCAAGTTAGTGTCTCATGTTAGTGTCTCATGTTAGTGTCTCATGTCTCATGTTAGTGTCTCATGTCTCATGTTAGTGTCTCATGTTAGTGTCTCATGTTAGTGTCTCATGTTAGTGTCTCATGTTAGTGTCTCATGTCTCATGTTAGTGTCTCATGTTAGTGTCTCATGTTAGTGTCTCATGTTAGTGTCTCATGTCTCATGTTAGTGTCTCATGTTAGTGTCTCATGTCTCATGTTAGTGTCTCATGTTAGTGTCTCATGTTAGTGTCTCATGTCTCATGTTAGTGTCTCATGTCTCATGTTAGTGTCTCATGTCTCATGTTAGTGTCTCCTGTTAGTGTCTCATGTCTCATGTTAGTGTCTCATGTCTCATGTTAGTGTCTCATGTTAGTGTCTCATGTTAGTGTCTCATGTCTCATGTTAGTGTCTCATGTTAGTGTCTCATGTCTCATGTTAGTGTCTCATGTTAGTGTCTCAAGTTAGTGTCTCATGTGAGTGTCTCATGTTAGTGTCTCATGTTAGTGTCTCATGTTAGTGTCTCCGGTTAGTGTCTCCTGTTAGTGTCTCATGTTAGTGTCTCATGTTAGTGTCTCATGTCTCATGTTAGTGTCTCATGTTAGTGTCTTATGTTAGTGTCTCATGTCTCATGTTAGTTAGTGTCTCATGTTAGCTAGTGTCTCATGTTAGTGTCTCATGTTAGTGTCTCATGTTAGTGTCTCATGTTAGTGTCTCATGTTAGTGTCTCATGTTAGTGTCTCCTGTTAGTGTCTCATGTTAGTGTCTCATGTTAGTGTCTCATGTTAGTGTCTCATGTTAGTGTCTCATGTCTCATGTTAGTGTCTCATGTTAGTGTCTCATGTTAGTGTCTCATGTCTCATGTTAGTGTCTCATGTTAGTGTCTCATGTCTCATGTTAGTGTCTCATGTTAGTGTCTCATGTTAGTGTCTCATGTTAGTGTCTCATGTTAGTGTCTCATGTCTCATGTTAGTGTCTCATGTTAGTGTCTCATGTTAGTGTCTCATGTTAGTGTCTCATGTTAGTGTCTCATGTCTCATGTTAGTGTCTCATGTTAGTGTCTCATGTCTCATGTTAGTGTCTCATGTTAGTGTCTCATGTCTCATGTTAGTGTCTCATGTTAGTGTCTCATGTTAGTGTCTCATGTTAGTGTCTCATGTTAGTGTCTCATGTCTCATGTTAGTGTCTCATGTTAGTGTCTCATGTCTCATGTTAGTGTCTCATGTTAGTGTCTCATGTTAGTGTCTCATGTTAGTGTCTCATGTCTCATGTTAGTGTCTCATGTTAGTGTCTCATGTTAGTGTCTCATGTTAGTGTCTCATGTCTCATGTTAGTGTCTCATGTTAGTGTCTCATGTCTCATGTTAGTGTCTCATGTTAGTGTCTCATGTTAGTGTCTCATGTTAGTGTCTCATGTTAGTGTCTCCTGTTAGTGTCTCATGTTAGTGTCTCATGTTAGTGTCTCATGTTAGTGTCTCATGTTAGTACTCAGGAGTGGCACAAATACCACTATCGCAAGTTTTAATCATTTTCCTTTGGCTCATGAAACTTGTTTCTGTTGCGGTTGTGAGAATGTCATTACGAATGTTGATCTTTTGGCTGATAAACCGGAAGGAGAGTTCACAGAGTGTGAGCGGGACAGATCATCAAGAGGTCCCCTCCCAGCGCTCCCCGGGGAACAAGCATGGGCGGTTCCACTTTGCAGGGGCAGGTTGAGGTTAGAATGACTGTCATGAGACCATGGGGCTAGATCCACAAAGAATGGATTGCACGGTGCTAATTGCACCCTTACTTACAATTCATTATGAATTGAAAATGGGGGACCCTGATGTAAACAAGACGAAAGTCTTTCTCTGGTCTGCATCCCCTTAACAATTGTGTGTATTGAGCCATACTGTATTGTACCCATTCTGCAATCTGTTAATACAAATTTCAATTAATCTGCCTGAATCATAGCCACGTTAATAACGTTTGTAATAAACCAAACCGTTTGTAATAAACCAAACCGTTTGTAAATCCATCAAGATTTCAGTGAGTTAAGAGTATCTTTGTTTGTGCAGATCATTCACCTTACAACAGCTACCATAGAACATACCAGAATAGTTGACTGTGACAAGATAGATGGCCCACTGGTGAACTACGCTGGAGACTCCGCCTTGCACCATCTAGTTATATATATCTATGAGCCTAACTGTATGAACCCCCCCCCCCCCCCCCCCCCCCCGATCCAATCGAATTTCAGAAAAATGCATGGTAAACAGAGAACGCTGAACTTGACAATGTTTGTTCCACGAGTGCTGTGTGAGGTAGTATTACCATTGTTGATACATAAGACATGGATTTACAGCCTAGAGCTGCTGAGACTGGCAATTAGGCAACTCTTGTTTCTGTCATCTACCCAGAAATATGTTGAGTGCAAGCAAAGTAAAGTAAAGCGGGGTGGATCGTTGAGCCTTGGCAGAGGTCCGCACTCCACCAGTGTATTCTGCGAGCCACGGAATGCTTTCAAACCATCAGAACCGCTGTATATTCACACAGACTTCACAAAATGTTTTTTCCCCCCTTCCTCATTTGAATCTAGGATTTCAGCTGTGCATAGTCTGGAAGGTCTCTAACCAGTTGTAGGTTGAATTCACAATAGGAATCAAATAACAAACGCTTGGCTCAAAGGCAAAGCTACATTCTCTCTTTTTTTTAATCTTTTTCCTCCTTCTTTTTTCCGATTTTTCTCCCATCCCAATGTTAGTCGTTATGCCAATTCCCAATCCCCTTCCTGGTCGTTGCGCACTCTACCCCCTACCGTCGGTCCGGGAGGGCGGAGACTATCACATGCTTCCTCCGACACATGTGTACCCAGCCCACCGCTTCTTTTCACCTGGCAGCGCGGACTCTCACTGGGAGAGTGGAACGTGTGGAAGGTCACACTACCTCCTCCAGATCCTTCCCTTGCTGTGCAGGCGCCCCGACCGAACTGTAGGAGTCGCTGTTTACAACGACCAGGACCCACCCTCGCCGGGTTTCCCACCCACTAACACTGCCAATTGTGTCAGTATGGACGGTCGGCCAACCCGGAAGCACCACAGCTGGATTCGATCCCACTGTCTCTGTGGTGGTAGACAGGCGCTTAGTCCGCTGCGCTACCCGGCCAGCCTGCAAAGCTACATTCTCTTTGATGTCTCTGTGTAACGTGATCCCTCTCCACTGGTTTTCCAGCCCGTGAACCCTCTAGGTTCCCAGTGTAGAGCGGCGCTATAATCGGAGCCAAGACTTTCGCAGTGCCCTTGTCTTTGTCCAACAACGCTGTCGGAAAAGCCAGTATTTTGTATCTGACCACAGCCAATTAGAGAGTGAGTTAGTGTGTGTGTGTGTGTGTGTGTGTGTGTGTGTGTGTGTGTGTGTGTGTGTGTGTGTGTGTGTGTGTGTGTGTGTGTGTGTGTGATGCTGACCCTGGCTTGGAGGCATCCTCAGCCCCCGGCTGGTGTTAGGGGAACTGGTGTTAGGGGAGATAGGGGAGCTGGTGTTAGGGGAGATAGGGGAGCTGGTGTTAGGGGAGATAGGGGAGCTGGTGTTAGGGGAGATAGGGGAACTGGTGTTAGGGGAGATAGGGGAGCTGGTGTTAGGGGAGATAGGGGAACTGGTGTTAGGGGAGATAGGGGAGCTGGTGTTAGGGGAGATAGGGGAGCTGGTGTTAGGGGAGATAGGGGAGCTGGTGTTAGGGGAGATAGGGGAGCTG
>NC_140166.1:84772446-84834946 GCF_963971535.1 Notolepis coatsorum | reverse complement strand
ATGCCTAGGAGTCCTCTTTGTTATGACCGTGTCAGTGACCGATCCTCTCTGACACCAGGAGTCCTCTTTGTTATGACCGTGTCAGTGACCGATCCTCTCTGATGCCTAGGAGTCCTCTTTGTTATGACAGTGTCAGTGACCGATCCTCTCTGACGCTAGGAGTCCTCTTTGTTATGACCGTGTCACGTGTCAGTGACCGATCCTCTCTGATGCCTAGGAGTCCTCTTTGTTATGACCGTGTCAGTGACCGATCCTCTCTGACACCAGGAGTCCTCTTTGTCATTACAGTGTCAGTGACCGATCCTCTCTGACGCCTAGGAGTCCTCTTTGTTATGACAGTGTCAGTGACCGATCCTCTCTGACGCTAGGAGTCCTCTTTGTTATGACCGTGTCACGTGTCAGTGACCGATCCTCTCTGATGCCTAGGAGTCCTCTTTGTTATGACCGTGTCAGTGACCGATCCTCTCTGACACCAGGAGTCCTCTTTGTCATTACAGTGTCAGTGACCGATCCTCTCTGACGCCTAGGAGTCCTCTTTGTTATGACAGTGTCAGTGACCGATCCTCTCTGACGCTAGGAGTCCTCTTTGTTATGACCGTGTCAGTGACCGATCCTTTTCTCCTGTGATCCCACGCAGAGTGCAACTCCTTAAACAACCTGGTGTCAGAATGCTTCATCCGCTTCTTCCTGGAGACCATCGGCCACTACTCCCTGTTCCTCACGCAGGGCGAGCGCGGCGGCGAGCGCCTCTTCCAGCGGGACGCCTTCCGCAAGTCGGTGGCCTCCAAGAGCATCCGGCGCTTCCTGGGGGTGTTCATGGAGTCCCAGATGTTCTCGGGGTTCATCCAGGACCGGGAGCTGAGGAAGTGCCGGGCGAAAGGTACCAGACCCTCTTGCCTCTTACTGCCCCTGTAGACAGGGGGTGTGAAAAGTACCCAGACATTATACTTAAGTGAAAGTATGGGTACCGTCTCAAAATCGTACTCAAGTCAAAGTCAGAGTATCTGGCTAAAAACACACTTGAGTAAAAGTAAAAACTATTTTTTATTCCGGGGCGATGAAATGTTCCGTCTCGTCCTCTTCATCACTCGTACTATCATTTGTGGCCATCTTCTGTAGCTTGTCACTCTGACTGTCTATTCTTCTGATAGCAGGTGTTTAATGAAAGATCCCCGCTTTCTAGTCTTGCACAAGGACCAATCAGCATGGGTATGGGCGAGTTAATTTTCCATTGATGGGTATTTGATTGGCTGTTTTTAAATAAAGTGCGGACGCAGGATTAATAACGTTAACGTTCGTTCGGCCAGAGAAACAAATATACTAATTAAAACTGTTGGACCTGCGAGATTTGTACTTTGTACTTTGTAGGTCTGCATTTTAAATGTAAGGAGTAAAAAGTATGTTTTTTTTCTCTCTGAAATGTAATTGAGTAAAAGTACAAGTATACAAACCTAATAATACTCAAGTAAAGTAAAAATCCCCAAAAACTACTTAAGTATTGTAACGAAGTACAATTACTCAAGTACTTTACACCCCCGCCAGACTCTCACTGCCCTGTAGATGTTATGTCACTCCACCCCCTGTGATCTCAGCTCTGTACTGACCTCTAGTGGGCAGAAGTTGTACGTCGATTCTTAGGCAGACAAGGTTACTTCAACAGTGATGCTTGACATACTTCACATCATGTATCAATTTAGTTAGCTGTTAAATTAGGCATACATGTATATGAACACATGCATGGTTGTGTACAGTTAAGTAAAATGTTAATGTAAATGTTAAGTATACTTCACAAGCTTCACAAGCTATTTCACATAGTTGATTATTGTATATTGGATTATTGTATATTGGAGCTTATCTTGTGTGTGTGTGTGTGTGTGTGTGTGTGTGTGTGTGTGTGTGTGTGTGTGTGTGTGTGTGTGTGTGTGTGTGTGTGTGTGTGTGTGTGTGTGTGTGTGTGTGTGTGTACTAGTCCTATGTCCTAATTACTTGTATTTACATTATGTTATGATGTCAGTATTATGTTGCACGGTCACAATGTACGTTTTTTGTGGACCCCAGGAATAATATCTATTGCAATGCTTTAGCTAATTGTGGATCTTAATAAACTAAACTAAACAGACTGTAGGACCTTTGGAATATCCGTCACGTGTCCTGATTGGAGCTGGTGTTGTTCTGACAGGCCTCTTTGAGCAGAGAGTAGACCAGTACCTGGAGGAGCTGCCCGACACAGAGCAGAGTGGGGTCAACAAGTTCCTCAAAGGCCTGGGTGAGTTTTCTATGATTGATTGATTGATTGATTGAAAATTGTATTAACAGATTGCAGAATGGGTACAATACAGTACAGCTCAATACACACAATTGTTAAGGGGATGCAGACCAGAGAAAGACTTTCGTCTTGTTTACATCAGGGTCCCCCATTTTCAATTCATCATAACATATATGACATACACGACATACAGATAGACAGTACTGCTACATCTATACATTTATGACATACCAGATTTACAAATACAGTACTGTTTGTGATACAAGAAGAGTCTAAAAAAGAGAGTATATACATTTGACGAAGAAACTGTACATTGGAGGAGGTTGGTAGGTAGGAGGTTGGTAGGTGGGGTGGGGTGGGGGGGGGGGGGGGGTTAACTGTACATTGGATTATCGACGAAACCTTACTTGGTCCCAAGAAGAGGGTCTTGTGTATTATTGGCTTTAATAGGACATTTATTGTACATTGGAGGGGGTTGCGTTAGGACATTTACAGGGGCCAGTTTCGAATTGCAGTTTCTCGTAGGTGCTCTTTGAGAGTGGTTTTGAAAGTGGGTGGTCTACTGGACTGAGCTTTTGTTTTGTTCATTATAATACGGTAGTGACTAGATCCCATCACCTGGAAGGACGTCTTGATGGCGTGTTACTTTTTAACAGCGGAGCAGTGCAAGAATGTGACAATTTGACCATGTGACCGCGGCAACGCGGGAGAGCGGCAGTGCGGAAATAGGCTGTCTATTGCCATTCTCTAAGCTCCTTAACAGCGCCTAAACTTAACCGTTCTAACCTTAACCAACTCCGAAACAATGCCTAACCTTAACCTTAACCTTAACCATGCCTAACCTTAACCTTAACCATAGAAAGAATATTGCCATTCTCTAAGACAAACTCTAACCTTAACCAGCTCCTTAACAGCGCCTAAACTTAACCGTTCTAACCTTAACCAACTCCGAAACAATGCCTAACCTTAACCTTAACCTTAACCATGCCTAACCTTAACCGGCGAAAGAATACACGTTAAAAAAAAAAATCACGTTAAAAAAAAAATTTGATGGGATTCGAACTTGTCAACAACGGACCGCAGGACCGCACGACCGCTGCGTTGCCAGGTGAGCTGAGCGCCGAATGAAAATCATGGCGGATTAGGGCGGTTACATAATGCCGCAAGCTCTGCCGCTCCGCTCTGCGGTTGCCGCGCCTGCCGCGGGGCGTGTCGCAGCCAATCAGGGAAAACGCGGAAGCAACGGCAGCACTGCTCCGCTGTTATTAAGCAATAAGCGTCTTGATGGGGGTTGTTACTTTTCTACCAAGCCGCAAAGCCGTAACGTCATAATTTTATGACTTTACCTTAACCCTAACCTGAACCATTCCCTACACTATCTACATGTTATAAAATAGATTTAAAATGTCCTTCTGGGAAATGGGATTTAAACACAGCCTTGTAACGCCTTGATTTTTAAAGGGGTGTTCCACAAAGAAAAATGCAATCCTATGACATCATCGAATTGCATTGATTGAGATGGTTGAAAGAAGGTTTTACGAACATTCATGTTTGCTCACCTGCATCAACATCATCATAATTTCTTTTTATATATATATTTATGTCAACTGTTGACTGTCTATAAAATCCTCTGTCAATCATCTCAGGCGGTGTGATTTGATGATGTCATTTCCCTTCCTTTGGGAGCTTACAACTCCAAACTCTTGTCAAGTTTTAGGGGAAATGTCTACTTTTGCAGAATTTACAAACTCAAAATCTATTTCAGTGGAATGCCCCTTTTCGAAATTCCAGAAACGCTGCATTAGTAACAATCGCATGCGTCATGTTTTGTCTATTTATATGACGTGCATTTTTCTTTATTTTCCAGGGAGTAAAATGAAGTTCCTTCATAAAAAGAACTGAGAGAAATTCGCTGCCGCTCTCCAAACACCCAGAGTGTCACATCGTGCTCGGCGACCTACTACAAAACCCCCAAACCCTGTCCAAAAAAAGAAAAAGTCTCCATATCATGACGATTCTCGCCCGTGCATCTGTCTTGTCAAAATAACCTTGTTGAAAAAGTGTACATATTGTATTGTAAACTGGCTGTGATGCCCTACGGTGTAGATGTGCTCAGTTGTATAGTACCTCACGAGGGCTGTGTTAGTGATGATGGTAGGATGGTACAGAATGCGTGAGCCTTGGAGTAACCACTGATGTCAAAGTATGCTTGCGGGAAGAAAATCCGATCAGAATGTGTGAGCGAGTGCGAGTTAACAGGAGGAAGGTGTACATGTGATAATTCATTTTGATTTTGTTTTATTTCCTTGTGTTATCAACCTTGGTCTCTTGTTTTGAAAGCTGTAAACCCTGCTCATTTGTCTGTCGTGATTTGTACATGCATTAACAGAATGAAGAGAATGATTGTAAATGTTCAAAACGTACAGTCTTTTTGTAAAAAAATAAACAAAAACAAACTATTTCAATTAATGACATCAGACATAATGACTTCAAATGCTTGGATTCGATGATTATTCGGGAATGCTGTGATGCTTAAAACATATATCCATTACGTAACTTGCCTATAACTATTTTGTATTTATTATACATTTTTTTAATTGTTTTGATACAGTGACATTTTGTGAAATTACAATGAAACTTTTTGATGAAGCCAGCTAACTCAGACTTATTTTCCCTAGAGTAACATTAAAGGTGCTATAGATAACATTCAGCCACTAGATGTCGCACTAGAGCACCAGCATGTCCAATCAGGTGCATTCCACATGGGGGAAATGGGACGTAGGGAGGGGATACATGCCAACAATTTTGGACTATATTTGGAAGATAGATACCAGTTTCCTCTCTGTGCGTTCAATAGAAAACTATCTGGCTGCACGTTAGCCTAGCTTAGCACAATGAATGGAAGCGGACATGGCCGGTTAGCCTAGGGCTAGGCATTGTCCAACTAACACCTCTCCCGAAGGCTAACCGGCACTGTCCGCTTCCATTCATTGTGCTAAGCTAGGCTAACGTGCAGCCAGATAGCTTTCTACTGAACGCACAGAGAGGAAACTGGTATCTATCTTCTTGTCTCTCTCTGGAGAAGACGGTAAGCTAAAAGAAATGTTGGCGTGTTCCTTTAAACAGGTGCAAAAGTTGCTGGCAACCTAAACATGTCCTCCCTTCCACTCTGGTGGCCGTCACTCACTGACACTTGTATTAGATCTCTGAATGATGGAGGCTTACTGTTGATCCCACACATCATGACAGCTTTCTAATGAGTAAGACCTTTATGACATACCGGTAGGCCCGTGGCTAAGCTGATGCACAACAGATGGCTATTGTGTATATAGGTTTAGATAACCACTGTGGCTTTCCTTATGCTAAATGCAAAAATTGCTAAATGAGAGGATTTTACATTTTTTTTCACACTGCAAAAATGGTCCTTGAAACAAGGAAAATAATCTACCAGTGCACTAAGCACATTTGGCTTGACAAGATTTCTTGAAATAAGCACACATATCTAGGGTTCTCTCTTCTGAAGGGGGAAGGGATACCAGAAGATTTATTTTCTGTTTACTGCTGACCTAACACTCTAAATCAGTGATGGCTGTCAGAATATAGAGCTATTAGCCAACTATGTCTGATTGATTGATTGATGGATTGATTGACTGACTGTGACACTTCTCATAATCGAAAGACAAAGGCAACATATGAATAATAATTATTATAATTAGGGCAGAGTTATTACAACCTGAGACACAAATCGCGCCAACAAGCCACCACAGTTTATAATAACAATTGATCGAAAACTACAGCATACTGTAGTACAGTACGGTACATGCATTTGAGAATGACTACTAAATCTCACGAGTAACTGCGAGACTTCACATGGATTGTCAGCCAGATGTGCTGTGGACCAAAGAGCGACATCCGACGATCCGATGGAGAAATTCTACTGTGATGCATCTTCTCAGGTCAAGGTAAATAACTCTTCGGACATACAGTAGCGCACTTGTCAATTACAGCTGTGCGACCGACGCTCGATAGCTCGGCTATAGCCTAGGTTGTCCGCTCCGCAGCAGGAGATAATAACGCTACATCCATAAACAAACACCGTCTATTAATTTCTAATTCTAGTTGGTTGTGTTGTTTATTGTAGGCTGTGTGGTGTGCGCTCTAGTACGAAGATAATTAACGTGAGCCATGGACAGCAGAAAGACAGTGGTTGATGTTTAGAATAATTGCATAATTATTATTATTATTATCATGCATAATTGAATAATTATGCTCCCATCCTATCTATGCGCTTTGCTTTTTGACGTGTCAAATGATTTACCGTGAGTGTTCTATAATGGGTGGCAGTGGCACTATGATATGCCTCGTGTTTTATGGGCGTAATCGTGCGCACATAAAAAGTAGCCTAATAGTATTGGCCTATGATCTACAATTGTGAATTTACTACGGGGACGCTAATCAAAAATAATCATAGGATTACTGCTGTGCAGTGATATAGCCTACGGGGCATTTTGACTGACGTCTTTATTACCTCGGAGAACGTCTTAATAAACTGCTGTCATTCTGTCTAAATGCTGTCTAGTGTTTCATCCACCTGCCCGAGAGAACAGACAGGTACAGTAGGCGATTTCGAATGTAGGACGTTTCAGAATCGCTCGTTTATTATGCATTTATACCTGCTGCTGCCGCTGCTGATGAAACATGTCTTTAGAATATTTTCAAAGCACAAGATTCTGAATTTCAACACATTTTAGTGGTTCCAATTCCCGTACGAAAAGGTATGATGTTGGTTTGATGGTCATTTCAGTTTTACCATAGTACCGGCCATTATATAAATAACTTATTATAGTACTGGTGTACTGCCATGGTAAAAGTTATATATCTCCATGGTACCATGTACCTAAGTAATACCTTAGTATTATATCAAGGTAAACCACAATACCAATGGTAATATCATGGTATTTCCATATGGTCACTACCGTCATTGTAGTGACCAAACATAAATATATATACAGTAGGCCTACTGGAAGAAACAAGCAAAGGTTCTGAACACTCTGAAATACCATCATATCATCATTTGTAAGGTGATAGTATAAATTATGGCATTTACATTTTTTAGAATTATGAAAATTGTATTTTAATTATTGTAGACCTATGGCCATTCTAAAAAGCAAGCAAAATGCCAGTATATCTTTATTAGATTATCATAGTTTGCAATATTGTCATTGACTGGTACAGAGATGGCAACTGTAGGCCTACTAACACTGTACAACTGTACAAGCAAAACTGTACATTGGGATATTGACAACCATACTAGGTAATTTACATTGGAGGGGGTTGGGGGGGGGGGGGGAACACTGTTCAAACAAGCAAAACTGTACATTGGAATATTGACAAAACCATACTAGGTAAATTACTGTACATTGGAGGGGGTTGGGTTAGGACATTTACAGGGGCCAGTTTCGAATTGCAGTCTCCCGTAGGTGTTCCTTGAGAGTGGTTTTGAAAGTGGGTAGTGATTCACATTCCTTTACAGCTTTGGGTAGGGCGTTCCACATTGATGTGGCATAATTGCGAAACGTGTTTAGTCCCTTGTTTGAGCCAAATCTGGGTTTAACATGATTTGTGGAGCTCCCTCTGGTGTTGTGATCGTGGTATTCACTGACCTTTGGGAAGTATTTTGACATGTACATGGGTACCTTGGTCGTGTAGTGTATCTTGTAGACCAGGCCCATTGCAAGTTGCTGTACTCTGTCGTCTACTCTAAGCCATCCTAGGTTGTCAAAGTGGGCAGGGGTGAGGTGGGTTCTAGGAGTAAGGTCAAGCAGTAGTCTGACCAGTTTGTTTTGAGATGTTTGTAATTTTGTTTTTAGCGCTTTTGAGGTGCTTTGGTACCATGAGGTGCAAGCATAGTCGTAGTACCCTTGAATGAGTGCTCCTGCCAGAGTCTTCAGGGTATTCCTGTTTACCAGAGAGGAGATCCGGGTCAAGAATCGAGTTCGTTGCTTGACTTTTTTTATTACATTGGATGCCATTTTGTCACAGGAGAGATTAGCCTCTAGGATGAAACCCAGGTAGGTAATTTCATCTTTCCTTGTGACAATATTGTCACCCACTGTAACTGACTCTGTTTTGCCCATGAGATGGAGGTGAGAATAGAAACAGGGCGGTAGTTGCCTGGGTCTAATTTGCTGCCCTTTTTGTGCAGAGGGGTCACCCTCACAATTTTGAAGTCCTTGGGAACGTGTCCTTGTTTTATGGAGAGGTTTATTATGTGTGTGATGACTGGGGTGATGGCGGCTGCTGAGTCTCTGAGGAATTTGGAGGGGATGTTGTCATGGCCAGTGGCCTTGTTAGGTTGGAGGGCGCTCAGTTTTTTGAGTACCTCATCTGTTGTTACCATTTCCAGCTTGAAGTCGTCCTTGCGGACCCCTAGGTTTTTGTAGTAAGCTACTATGTGTTCTACCCCATAAAGCCCTGAGTGGGAGGGTAGTTTGTTTACCAGTGTTGTGGCTATGTTTGTGAAGAAGATATTTAAGTAATTGGCTACATCCAGCTTGTCTGTGATGAGCGTGTTGTCCGTTTTTATGTTTATGTTTGAGAATCTGGTTTTAAGTTTTTTACTGCAGCCTAGTTGATTATTGAGTAATTTCCAAAGTTTCACTATAAATATTCTCCCATTTCATCCATTTTAGATGATCACAATAGACTGAGGCAGTGGTTCTCGTGCACCTCAGGAAAATCCATTCACGCTAGCACAGTGGGGTAAACTGACTCAGGAAAAGGTGAACAAGTGTCACAGAGCAGTAGGGTTGGGCATCGTTTGGATTTGAATGATTCCGGTTCCGATTCCGATTCTCCATTTCGATTCCTGTTCTAAACGATTCTCGATTCCGATTCTTTGAGGTGCAGGTCAAAACAGGTCACAGCTTATTTCGCAGGAGATTTTTTAATTTTTTTTATCAAATCTTTTTTCATACTATTCACATTGTCAGTTGACTTGATACAGTTTAATTTGGTTGCTGTACTGTAACTATGGTATTAATTAACTAACTATTAATTAAAAAATAATCGAAATTAAGAATCGAAATGCAAATATGTTACTTCCGGTTCCAGAACCGGAAGTACCCTACAGAGCAGAACCCTACAGAACCCTACAGAGCAGTCACTAAATTTGTAAGGGCTCGAAATTGCAACCATTTTGGTGGGGGCTCAACAATAAATGACAATCAGAAATGTCAAGTTGCATGTTGTTATTCTAACCAGCTTAGTTCTGTTGCATTTCCAATTTATTTATTTAAATTATACATTTATCAGGAATCGATAAAGAACCGGATCGATAAGCACAATCTATAATGGAATCGTATCGATAAAATCGTGTCAATTCCCATCCCTATCCATGAGTGAGTGTGTGTGTGTGTGTGTGTGTGTGTGTGTGTGTGTGTGTGTGTGTGTGTGTGTGTGTGTGTGTGTGTGTGCGTGTGTGTGTGTGTGTGTGTGTGTGTGTGTGTGTGTGTGTGTGTGTGTGTGTGTGGGGGGGGGGGTTGGTATAACTTGTAACTGGCAGGGGTGCACACCTTCACTTTGACAGGGAGCATAGAGAGGTCCCATCACCTTTGGCTGTTTCAGACACTCCGTGACGAGAGGATACTGTAGGATTACGGGGACCGCATACACAAAGTAAATGGCAAATAAATGGCAAATGGCTGCATTTATATAGCAGCTTTTATCCAAAGCACTTTACAATTTGTTCCTCACATATTACCCATTCACACACCGACGGCAGAGGAGACCATGCAACTAGGTGCCAACCCAGCTCATCAGGAGCAATTAGGGGTTAAGTGTCTTTAAGCTCAAGGACACTTCGACAAGCTGCCTGCGGGAGGAGCGGGAATCAAACCGCGAACCTCTGGATTACCAGACGACTGCTCTACCTCCTGAGCCACTGTCGCCCCCCCACAGCATACTTGGTTCTGCAGGAAGCCAGGATGGCTGGTCTCCAGCGAAGGGCAACACGAGTACCTGAGGTTGACAGTACCTGAGGTTGACGGTAGCTGAGGTTGACGGTAGCTGAGGTTGACGGTACCTGAGGTTGACGGTACCTGAGGTTGACGGTAGCTGAGGTTGACGGTACCTGAGGTTGACAGTACCTGAGGTTGACGGTAGCTGAGGTTGACAGTACCTGAGGTTGACAGTACCTGAGGTTGACGGTACCTGAGGTTGACGGTACCTGAGGTTGACGGTACCTGAGGTTGACGGTAGCTGAGGTTGACAGTACCTGAGGTTGACGGTACCTGAGGTTGACGGTACCTGAGGTTGATGACGGTACCTGAGGTTGACGGTACCTGAGGTTGACAGTACCTGAGGTTGACGGTACCTGAGGTTGATGACGGTACCTGAGGTTGACGGTACCTGAGGTTGATGATGGTACCTGAGGTTGACGGTACCTGAGGTTGACAGTACCTGAGGTTGACGGTACCTGAGGTTGACGGTACCTGAGGTTGACGGTACCTGAGGTTGACAGTACCTGAGGTTGACGGTACCTGAGGTTGATGACGGTACCTGAGGTTGACGGTACCTGAGGTTGACAGTACCTGAGGTTGACGGTACCTGAGGTTGACGGTATCTGAGGTTGACGGTATCTGAGGTTGACGGTATACCTGAGGTTGACAATACCTGAGGTTGACGACGGTACCTGAGGTTGACAGTACCTGAGGTTGACGGTACCTGAGGTTGACGGTACCTGAGGGGTTTGACGGTACATGAGGGGTTGACGGTACCTGAGGTTGACGGTACCTGAGGTTGACAGTACCTGAGGTTGACGGTACCTGAGGTTGACGGTACACTTGCGTGACATAAAGGATGCATACCTTCTTTTTGACATGCTGCCATCGTTCAAAAAGGATTCACATGTAGCCCACAGACACCAGGGACGACTATAGACATTAGGGTTGAGTACCGTTCACATTTGAACCGATACCGGTACCAGTACCGGTTCCTGGAATTCGGTATCGGTACCCAACGGTATCTTTTTTCGGTACTTAACTCTCTCTGTAATAATAACCTAAAATGTTTCTTTCAGTTGAAAAAAAATAATGAAATATCCTCAATTACAACATTGTTATTTATTTAGAATATTTTGTTATTTATTGCTGTAACACGCCACACAAAATAAATGTGTTATGTTTTTAAATGTTTAAATATCAGCATTATCTGGCCATCCTCAGTAAATAATTATCAAACTCCTCTGACCACGTCTGGTTTTTCCAAAGACCCAAGAGACGGGACCACTACAGTAATATATATATTTGTGGAAAAGGCTCCCTCTTGTCTAGTAATATTACACTCTTATACGAAATACGTAAAGGTACCGGAATTTGGTACCGATTGATCCAGCGCCAAACGGTAGTATCGGTACTCGGTAGTACCGATGTAATTCGGTCGGTACCATGAAAAGTACAGAGTTCGGTACCCAACCCTAATAGACATCCCTCTGATTCTGGCAAACCTCTGCTCCGAGAGAGTAGCTGAGAAGAAGCTGGTTTACGTAACAAACGGCAGGTGGATGATTTTCAAAATGTTCAGTTGCTATTGCATGCACTCATCTGTGTTTCACTACACACTTGAGTGCATGCTTACCAACTGTTAGTCTGCAACACTACTATCACCGACATCTAAGAAGGGAGATCCCACCTTGAATGGCCCTTCTAAGGTTTCTCTCCTCCACACTGCCTGTGGAGCATTTTTCCCTATTGTTAGGTTTTAGTGAGTTTTTCCTTACCTTCGCGTGGGGTATGTCTGGGAGTGTTGCATTCTTTCATTTATTTGCATTTATTTAAAATCTGTTGGACCTTATGGTGTTCTTGTACTGTTCTTGACTTATTGTTATGTTTCTTCTTGACTTGTTTAAAGAAGACGTGTACGGCCCATGGGGACATTAACGTGTGTTGTCGGGCCTTACAAATACATTTGATTTGATTTTATTTGATTTATGATAGCCGAGTGGTTAAGACATGGTGTTGGAGGAGGATCCGCTCTCTGAATGTAGAAGTCTGCCGTCACCCCGGTGTTAATGGATGTTACGTAGGTGTGCTTTCAAGGGAGAGATCACGGCGCTCGCGAGCTTCTATTATTGTGTCGTCTCTTGAGACCTCGTGCTCTCAGCCTGCGTTTTGAAAGTAAGCGAGTGGAGTGTGCGTTAAAAGGAAAGGCGAGGGTTTAAAATGGCAAACGTACAAGTGAAGGAGAGACAGGGAGGCAGCGCCAGGATTCACTAAAGTGAAGGAGAGACAGGGAGGCAGCGCCAGGATTCACTAAAGTGAAGGAGAGACAGGGAGGCAGCGCCAGGATTCACTAAAGTGAAGGAGAGACAGGGAGGCAGCGCCAGGATTCACTAAAGTGAAGGAGAGACAGGGAGGCAGCGCCAGGATTCACTAAAGTGAAGGAGAGACAGGGAGGCAGCGCCAGGATTCACTAAAGTGAAGGAGAGACAGGGAGGCAGCGCCAGGATTCACTAAAGTGAAGGAGAGACAGGGAGGCAGCGCCAGGATTCACTAAAGTGAAGGAGAGACAGGGAGCACCAGGATTCACTAAAGTGAAGGAGAGACAGGGAGGCAGCGCCAGGATTCACTAAAGTGAAGGAGAGACAGGGAGGCAGTGCCAGGATTCACTAAAGTGAAGGAGAGACAGGGAGGCAGCGCCAGGATTCACTAAAGTGAAGGAGAGACAGGGAGCGCCAGGATTCACTAAAGTGAAGGAGAGACAGGGAGCGCCAGGATTCACTAAAGTGAAGGAGAGACAGGGAGGCAGCGCCAGGATTCACTAAAGTGAAGGAGAGACAGGGAGGTAGCGCCAGGATTCACTAAAGTGAAGGAGAGACAGGGAGGCAGCGCCAGGATTCACTAAAGTGAAGGAGAGACAGGGAGGCAGCGCCAGGATTCACTAAAGTGAAGGAGAGACAGGGAGGCAGCGCCAGGATTCACTAAAGTGAAGGAGAGACAGGGAGGCAGCGCCAGGATTCACTAAAGTGAAGGAGAGACAGGGAGGCAGCGCCAGGATTCACTAAAGTGAAGGAGAGACAGGGAGCGCCAGGATTCACTAATTGTGTTTTGAATAAATGGGTCTCTGAGCAGACGACGAGGGAAGGGGAACAGCTCTGAACTCCCCGGTGAAGTGGCAGAGGATGAGAAAGTTGTCAGATTTGTAGGTCAGGCTGCAGGGGTTGTTGTCAGGCAGACTTGCTCTCAGCTCCAGAGGTGTTTGTGATTTACAGGCTCCACTTGTTTATCTCTCGCTCGCAGACTGGAGAACTAAACGGTGCTCTCTGCCGTTTTCTTTACACGTTTCACCTCCGCCCCACCTCTGTTTCCTACAGTACGTTATGGTGATTGCATTTTCATCTTTCATATCAAATCAAATCAAATCAAATGTATTTGTAAAGCCCACAATCACAGGTTAATGTCCCCATGGGCCGGACACGTCTTCTTTAAACAAGTCGAGAAGAAACATCACAATAAATCAAGAACAAAAAACCCATCATGAAATCCAAAACAACACTCCCAGACATACCCCAGCGAAGGTCAGGAAAAACTCACAAAAAACCTAGCAATAGGAAAAAAGCACCACAGGCAGCGTGGAGGAGATAAACCTTAGAAGGGCCGTTCAAGGGGGGGATCCCCCTTCTTGGATGTCGGTTATAATAGTGTTGCTATGGGTGGAGAAAAAAACAGGCGAAATAGTTGGTATGTATGTATTGTAATACAATCCTTTCTTTGTATCCCGATTTTTTTCTTTCCACACACAAAATGTTTTATATATAAAAAAAGAAGAAATGTAATGTCCTTTTACAGCGTGTGTGCCGTTCCTCTCCTCTCTGAAATGCTGCGATAAGATCTTAATTGATTTCACGGCAGCGTTGGGAGGGAAGAGTCCTGGTCCCATCTGGAGCTCATCAGAGCCTGACCCGGTTCTTTGGTGTGCTATACGTTAGCGCGTGGCCCCACTGGGACCTGTCCCCTCCTTGTGCTGATACAGGGATGTGGAGGAAGAAGAAGAAGAAGGGCACCGCCAGCCCAACCCAGCCCATTCCCGCTATAGCCCGGCCCGGCGCGGCCCAGCTCTTCCCCCCCCCCCTGCCCGTTCCACTGCCTCTAGCTGTGCTTACACTTCCTCCCCTTCAACGCCGTAGCAAAGAGGGCCATGTCTCCGATTGTAGGTCATTTGGCCTCTCTCCATTTAAGGAAGGGCTTCCGGGGATATTTTGCCCTAGAAAAAAAAATAATTATCCTATCTCCCTAATTCCCAATTATTATGCACAGGCTTATTTAAGAAAAAAAACGATTAGGTCTTCTCTCTCTCTTTTTTTTTGTGTTCATGGGTGTACCGGAGAGCAGAGGATGGGTTTGAGAATGTGACGCTCCTCTCTCTCCTAACAACAGTGAGGCGTCTCACACATGGATGATGGACCAGGGGAGGAGGAGGGAACACGGCCAGGCTGTCATGATGTGAGCCCCCTCCTCTTGGGGGACGACTCTCGGTGCGCGCCGCTTCCCGCTGCAGGTAGCAGCCTCCGTGCTTCTGTAGGCTGCTGAGGCTGCGTGCCGTCCTCTCCATCCCTCCCTCAGAGAGAGAGAGAGAGAGAGAGAAGCTGTGCTGGGCGCCACCTATACTCGCCAGAGGACGCGGCCTCTCCCAGACGTTGACATGGAGAAGGTAAGATGTTTTTTTTCACCATTCTTTTTCATCCCCCGCCCCTTGGCGTTTCCTCCTTTCCACCATGTCCTGAGATTAGGTTGGGACTCGTATCTCACCAGCAGGTTGTCTTTCCTCCGTTGTAATGTTGTTTGTGTGTGTGTGTCTACTGCGTGTGGAGCAGTGGTACTGACTGAGGTCATCTGGTGGAAATAACTATACGTTGTTTGCGTGATTTTTATTAGATTTCGTCGCTTGAGGGTAAACGCACAGCCTCGACTCCTTCATGTGGCTCAGGAGTATTTTCAACGACAAAAGTATTTCAAACTATATTTGGAACGTGTGCAAGGAGTTACCGGTTACTTTATTCTGAAGGTAAATCAATGCAGCACTGTTTTGAGCTTCAGAATCAATCAATCGATTAATTAATTAATACATTTTTATTTCTTTTTGATTTAGCCTTTTTTTTGTATTTCAGTGCATCTGACGGTTTATTATACATGTTCTCGTGGATTAAAGGAATTTGCTATTGCAAGAGGCACACAAAGGTGTTTGAACTTAGGTTTGATCCACTGGAGGAACTTGATCAGATGCATCTGACGGTCTCTGGGAGCTGCCCAGTGTGAATAACGACTCTTGACGAGCGCTGTGATTTACCCTACAGTTGAGAGGTAACACAAATGTATCTGACACATGCCACCCCATCTTTGTATCATCAGGTGACCCTTTGTGTATGTAAGTGTGTGTGTGTGTGTGTGTGTGTGTGTGTGTGTGTGTGTGTGTGTGTGTGTGTGTGTATGTAGGTGTGTGTGTGTGTGTGTGTGTATGTAGGTGTGTGTGTGTGTGTGTGTGTGTGTGTGTGTGTGTGTGTGTGTGTGTGTGTGCTCCTTGTTTTAATGTCTGGGTCTCTGGGTCATGCACACCAGGCTAGTGGTAGAGTGATGTATGGTGCAGCATGGAGGGGACACTGTGTTATCTTATGAATCTCAAAGCTGTTTGTTTGGATCATTTGTTTCTGGTGAAGTTTGAACCAACCTGACTGGTGAACCTGTAGATATGTTTCCAAAAAAGGTCTATCTAGCAACTGTATTGTTTATATCCATTGCTTGCTTGTATTTCTACAAAACATATACGTGTGTATGTTTGTTTGTTTGTTTGTTTGTTTGTTTGTTTGTTTGTTTGTTTGTTTGTTTGTATGTATGTATGTTTGTATATTTGTGTATGTGTGTGTGTATATATATATTTATATTTGTGTGTGCATGTGTTATTGACAGTATACTGTGTATGTCAATACTTGTGTTTGCTCTGTTTGTTTCGTTGTTCTTCAGAGCCTTTGTTTGTTTGTTTGTTTGTTTGTTTGTTTGTTTCTGTGTTGTTTAGAACCTATATTTGTTTGTTTGCCTGTTTGTTTGTTTCAGTGTTCAGAGCCTCTGTCTGTTTGTTTGTTTCAGTGTTCAGAGCCTCTGTTTGTTTGTTTGTTTCAGTGTTCAGAGCCTCTGTTTGTTTGTTTGTTTGTTTCAGTGTTCAGAGCCTCTGTTTGTTTGTTTGTTTCAGTGTTCAGAGCCTCTGTTTGTTTGTTTCAGTGTTCAGAGCCTCTGTCTGTTTGTTTGTTTGTTTCAGTGTTCAGAGCCTCTGTCTGTTTGTTTCAGTGTTCAGAGTCTCTGTTTGTTTGTTTGTTTCAGTGTTCAGAGTCTCTGTTTGTTTGTTTCAGTGTTCAGAGCCTCTGTCTGTTTGTTTCAGTGTTCAGAGTCTCTGTTTGTTTGTTTGTTTCAGTGTTCAGAGTCTCTGTTTGTTTGTTTCAGTGTTCAGAGTCTCTGTTTGTTTGTTTGTTTCAGTGTTCAGAGCCTCTGTTTGTTTGTTTGTTTGTTTCAGTGTTCAGAGCCTCTGTTTGTTTGTTTGTTTCAGTGTTTAGAGCCTCTGTCTGTTTGTTTGTTTGTTTCAGTGTTCAGAGCCTCTGTTTGTTTGTTTGTTTGTTTGTTTCAGTGTTCAGAGCCTCTGTTTGTTTGTTTGTTTCAGTGTTCAGAGCCTCTGTTTGTTTGTTTGTTTCAGTGTTCAGAGCCTCTGTTTGTTTGTTTCAGTGTTCAGAGCCTCTGTTTGTTTGTTTGTTTCAGTGTTCAGAGCCTCTGTTTGTTTGTTTGTTTCAGTGTTCAGAGCCTCTGTCTGTTTGTTTCAGTGTTCAGAGCCTCTGTTTGTTTGTTTCAGTGTTCAGAGTCTCTGTTTGTTTGTTTGTTTCAGTGTTCAGAGCCTCTGTCTGTTTGTTTGTTTGTTTCAGTGTTCAGAGCCTCTGTTTGTTTGTTTGTTTCAGTGTTCAGAGCCTCTGTCTGTTTGTTTGTTTCAGTGTTCAGAGCCTCTGTCTGTTTGTTTGTTTCAGTGTTCAGAGCCTCTGTCTGTTTGTTTGTTTGTTTCAGTGTTCAGAGCCTCTGTCTGTTTGTTTGTTTCAGTGTTCAGAGCCTCTGTCTGTTTGTTTGTTTCAGTGTTCAGAGCCTCTGTCTGTTTGTTTGTTTCAGTGTTCAGAGCCTCTGTCTGTTTGTTTGTTTCAGTGTTCAGAGCCTCTGTCTGTTTGTTTGTTTGTTTCAGTGTTCAGAGCCTCTGTTTGTTTGTTTGTTTCAGTGTTCAGAGCCTCTGTTTGTTTGTTTCAGTGTTCAGAGCCTCTGTTTGTTTGTTTCAGTGTTCAGAGCCTCTGTTTGTTTGTTTGTTTCAGTGTTCAGAGCCTCTGTTTGTTTGTTTGTTTCAGTGTTGTTCAGAGTGTTCAGAGCCTCTGTTTGTTTGTTTGTTTCAGTGTTGTTCAGAGTGTTCAGAGCCTCTGTTTGTTTGTTTGTTTCAGTGTTGTTCAGAGTGTTCAGAGCCTCTGTTTGTTTGTTTGTTTGTTTCAGTGTTGTTCAGAGTGTTCAGAGCCCCGGCTCGCTCAGAGCCTCTGCACGTTCTGCAACAAGTGGCTATGCTACCAGTGCACAGACCTGCACCAGCACCAAAGAGCCTCCATCCCCCAGTACACAGACCACCATCAACCACCGAGATCCACCACAACGCAGTGTGATGACGCGCACCAGCGAGCGACCAGCTCCCTACCCCAGCCTGAACCAGGTGAGCGTCGCCCCTGTATCTACCAGGTACCAGCTCCCTGCCCCAGCCTGAACCAGGTGAGCGTCGCCCCTGTATCTACCAGGTACCAGCTCCCTGCCCCAGTGAGTCTGAACCAGGTGAGCGTCGCCCCTGTATCTACCAGGTACCAGCTCACTGCCCCAGCCTGAACCAGGTGAGCGTCGCCCCTGTATCTACCAGGTACCAGCTCCCTGCCCAAGTCTGAACCAGGTGAGCGTCGCCCCTGTATCTACCAGGTACCAGCTCCCTGCCCCAGTGAGTCTGAACCAGGTGAGCGTCGCCCCTGTATCTACCAGGTACCAGCTCCCTGCCCCAGCCTGAACCAGGTGAGCGTCGCCCCTGTATCTACCAGGTACCAGCAGCTCCCTGCCCCAGTCTGAACCAGGTGAGCGTCACCCCTGTATCTACCAGGTACCAGCTCCCTGCCCCAGTCTGAACCAGGTGAGCGTCGCCCCTGTATCTACCAGGTACCAGCTCCCTGCCCCAGTGAGTCTGAACCAGGTGAGCGTCGCCCCTGTATCTACCAGGTACCAGCTCCCTGCCCCAGTGAGTCTGAACCAGGTGAGCGTCGCCCCTGTATCTACCAGGTACCGGCCGTCCTTACCGTCCAGGAAAGCAGGCCTGTATTGGTTTTGACTCCATGGACTTGTCTCTCGTGTTGTTTCTTTGTTTCCCTGTTTCTCTTGGTTGTTTATTAAACCATGCCTCAGTAGGAACCGTTGCGATGAATAATACATGATTGTAAGGATGTTTGATAATGGTTCCTGGAGAGCCCTATGCTTTATTACACTCCCTCTTTTACCACTGGCCCAGATGCCAGATTTATTTTTTGCTCGCTTGTGAATAATATCTTTATAGTGCAACATTACCAGTTGATCCTATTATACTTCTGTAGCGATATATATATATATATATATATAGGCTGTCAAAGTTAACGCGGTATTAACGCGTTATCGCCCGATTCTATTAACGCCACTATTTTCTTTAACTCACGATTCACTTTTTTTTTTTTTTTACTAGACTTTACTCAGGTGTATTATTGATGCTCTCATTGATACTATGTTTGTTTCTGAAGTGTGTGTGTGTGTGAGATATATATAGAGAGAGAGGGGGGTGAGAGAGATGAGGAAGGGGCAAGAGAGAAAGAGAGCTGGGAGAGTGTGTGTGTGAGAGAGAGGGGGGGGTGTGTGATTACTCAGCCCTTGTGTGGGTGAATGTAAAAAGTTCCTAACGTTTTCTTTCCCCTATTATTTCATGCACACTTTATTCATTGTTTTAAATTATTATTTTCTTTTAAGTTATTTTGTGCATCACTCTGTTTTGAATTTGATGCAAATTTGCAATGCATGGGGGTCATCCTTTTGTGTTAAATGGCTGCATAAAGCAAGCATTTGTTGACTCGCATGTTGATAAGAGTATTAAAACTTGGAACTTGAAAAATATCCGTTTAAGGTAGATAAAAATAAAATGCGATTAATTTGCAATTAATCACGAGTTAACTATGGACAATCATGCGATTAATCGCGATTAAATATTTTAATCGATTGACAGCACTAATATATATATATTATATATACATATATATGAGTGTTGTTTACTGAGAAAAGCAGTGTGGTAGAGGTGGTGTGGGGGAGTGCAGGCAGTGTGGGCAGGATGTGGTCAGTCAGTCAGTCAGGGCTGATGCTCAGGGGCTGAAACCAACTGGGCTGAGATGTCCAGCAGAGAGCAGGACCTGTTCATCCTTTACTTAAGTCAAAGTAGTATACCCTAGAAATACCCTTGTAGAATAAGTAGTCTGATAAAAGTAAAAAGTCCTCTGTTAAAAGTATTATATTATATAAAAGTTTGAATATATAAAATATTTTTGATTGATTGAATGTACTTGAGTATCAAGAGTAGCATGACTGCATGTTGCGTTTGAGTGTGTACTGAGTGTACGTAATGTGTGCGTGTGTGTGTATATGTATGGGTGTGCGTGCATGTGTGCATGCTTGCGTGCGTGTGTGTAAGATAAGATAAGATAAGATATTCCTTTATTGATCCCCTTGGGGAAATTCAGGCATCATAGCAGCATGGGGGGAGGGGAGGTACAGGTATGGGCAGGGTAATAGTAGAAAGACATAAATATAGGCAATAGAATTATAGTAAAGATAAAGATAAGCAGTGTAAACAATATAATTAACTCTGAATATAAGCATAATGAGCAAGTAAACAATGTAATCAAAGGTGCAGATGAGGGTCTGTATGCCCTAATCAGTTATTATACGTTACAATAAATATGGTCAATAACACTTAGAATCTGAATATATACCATGAGTAAGTACAGTATACACAGGTGCAGTATACATAAGGTACCCTAACTGGCATGATATAAGACATACGTTATACCCTGAACACCAGCCTACAAACCACGGCAATGGGGGGGGGGGGGGGGGGTCTGCTGATGGAGACTCAGTGTTCAGGGTAACAGAGCATGAGGTGAGACGGATCTTTAAAAAAGTGAATATCAGGAAGGCAGCAGGACCGGACGGCATCCCCGGCCGCGTCCTAAAAGTCTGTGCCGACCAACTGGCCCCGGTATTCACTGACATCTTCAACCTGTCCTTGGAACAGGCTGTCATCCCCACCTGTCTGAAGAAGTCCACCATCATCCCTGTACCCAAAAAATCTACGCCCGCTTGCCTCAACGACTACCGCCCTGTAGCCCTCACCTCCATAGCCATGAAGTGCTTTGAGAAGCTAGTGAAGGGCTACATCTGTTCCTCCCTCCCCATCAACCTGGACCCTCTGCAATTTGCATATCGCCCCAACAGGTCCACGGAGGACGCCATAGCCCAGGGGTGGCCAACCAGTCAGAGACTAAGAGCCACAAAAAAATTACTGTGGTACCACAAAGAGCCACACCATATACCAGCGTTTCTCAACCTTTTTTTTCAGTCACGGCACCCTTCATGTGTTTATAGGTCTCACCCTCTGGCCTCTGAAGTTGCTAATGTCTTTTTTATTTGGGCCTTACAGGGTTAAAAGTACCCTGTGAGACCCACGGTTTCAAAATTACAAAATCACTTTTAGCCATTTAAAAAAATAATGTTTATTTAAAAAATGTTAAAGGGGAACTATTTTACTATTTCTTTCACTATTTGGGCACTTTTACACAATTCCTGTGAGTCTATGGAACACCTAGGTTTTTTTCAAAAAAAATGCATTGTTTTGTATTTCTAATCAAGTACTAAAAACCGCATTTTTCTACCTTAAGATCTTAAGCCGTTTTGAGGCTGGGCTCCAACCACTGTGTGGCCTGGTGCCAACTGCCACATCAACTGCCACATTATTATGCAGCTGAGAAATCTCTGACATCACAGATATGCACATTTTCAGATGACTCAGTTCAGTGAGGGTGAATATTGTGAGAGGAGAATTGGAAGAATTCGCCAATATGAGAATTAGAGACATATATCCTATTAATATAAGTCCACATAGCTAAGAAACAATGGTAAACACTGAAAAAAGCCATTTATAAGATAGTTCCCCTTTAAGCACATGTATAGTCAATTGGTCCTGTTGTTCAGCCTCACAATGCTATTTGATAGCAAATGTGTTTAGGTATATGTCCCACCCTCTGGCCTCTGAAGTTGCTAATTTCTTTTTAATTTGGGCCTCACAGGGTTAACCTCTTAAGCCCGAGATATACAGTAAAAGTGTATATTTTCAGCATTATGTTTGTTTACCAATTATTTGAACTGTTATTAGTGAAATATAAGATTATAGAAATCTCAGGGCATTGAGTCGGAAACCGGCACATATTGACAGGAGGAAGTGGCACAGCCAAAAGTGAGTGTAGTCTTTTGAAGGAAGAGACTCAGGGCTTTCAAATTTCGAAAAACTACCCTACCCAGCTCACACCAGCCCCTGTCAATCATCTGACTTCTGGATTTACTTTTTAATTTCTCTTATTTTTTGGGATTATCTCCCACAAACCTGAACGTTATTGCCATAAAACAGAACGCAGTTAGTTTCTCTACCTTTCTGTGAACGTCTTGCAAAAAACGGTGTTGCAATATGATGAAAAATGGTGGAGAAATTTACATTATAAAAAAGATGGCAGAATTCAGTACTGTATCTACAAAACCTTCTGTTTAATCATCTTCCCTTTATTCATTTGCTTAGATTTTTCAGGTCTGGTCAATTTTAGCATGGTGTTATTTACAGTCAAAGATAATTTTTTTTTAAATAGAATTGATATTCTCCTTTGGTTCATTACAATTTACTCAAGCCTAGTAACAGACACACTATTTCTGACACTGATCCATATATGTCCCTAGATTCAGATACCAAGAACATGCAAATGGACCATTTAAAAAAAAATTGTAAATGTTTATTCTACGTCCTTATGGAATGAGTGACACAAAAAAAAAAAAAGTAAAAAAAAAGAAAAAGTAAAAAAAAAAGTAAAAAAAAATTTTTTTTTTTAATTTTTTTTAATTTTTTTTTATGGATGGAAGAGCCGCACATTGACGGGCAAAGAGCCGCATGCGGCTCGCGAGCCGCGGGTTGGCCACCCCTGCCATAGCCCATGTGCTGCACACAGCAGCATCACACCTGGACAAGAGGCAGGGGAACTATGTGAGAATGCTGTTCATCGACTACAGCTCAGCATTCAATACCATAGTCCCCTCCAAACTCATAGCCAAGCTCAGGGACCTGGGCTTGAACTATGACCTGTGCCAGTGGGTCTTGGACTTCCTGACGGGCAGACCCCAGGTGGTAAGAGCCGGCAACTGCACCTCCTCATCCATCACGCTCAACATAGGGGCCCCCCAGGGCTGTGTTCTGAGCCCCCTCCTCTACTCCCTGTACACACATGACTGCGTAGCACAGCGGAACAACAACACCATCATCAAATTTGCTGATGACACAGTAGTGGTGGGCCTGATCTCTGCCAACGACGAAAGGGCCTACCTGGAAGAGGTAGAGAACCTGTCACAGTGGTGTCAGGAGAACTGCCTCTCCCTGAACGTCAGCAAAACAAAAGAGATGATTGTGGACTTCAGGAGGTCGGGGGTCAAGGACTACAGCCCCCTCAGCATCGACGGGGCACCGGTTGAGAGAGTGAACAGTTTCAAGTACCTCGGAGCCCACATATCCGAGGACTTGACATGGACCACACACATTGACAGTGTTGTGAAGAAGGCACGACAACGCCTCTACTTCCTCAGGCGCCTAAGGAAGTTCCAAGTCAGTCAGAAGATCCTTAGGAACTTCTACTCATGTACAATAGAGAGCATCCTGACCGGCAACATCACCTCCTGGTTTGGGAATAGCACTGCACAAGACCGTAGCAGACTACAAAGAGTGACACGTTCAGCCGAACGCACAATTGGAGGGGGGCTTCCCACCCTCCAGAACATTTACAACAAGCGGTGCAAGGGGAAGGCTAAGAGAATTATTAAGGACTCGAGCCACCCGAACAACTGCCTCTTTGAACTGCTGCGGTCAGGCAAGCGATACCGGAGTCTTAAGGCGAGCACAGAAAGACTCAGAAGAAGCTTCTATCCCCAGGCCATCAGGCTGCTAAACGAACAATAATCGCTAAACGAACAATAATCACTATGCAACAACCATCAAATGCACACAGCACACACACCCACACGCACACACTCACTCAAACAAACAACACACTGCAGCACCCACTCTCCACACTTTAGATCACACAAACACACTTACACTTTATATTGATTGATAAAGGATTTGCACTACAACTCGTACACCTACTGTGAATTGTACCTAAATTGCACCTCGTCCCATTTCTCCATTTCTGCCTTGCACTATATAGTATTGTATATTAGTACACTGCACAGTATTGTATATTGTATGGTAACTACGTCTATTCTGCATCGAACATTGTACATATGTCTAAACTGAACACTGTGACCTCTTTTTTTTTACTTCTAATTTTACTATGTTTTTATTTCATACTTATCTTGTCTTGCACAGTCTCTGGAGCGCATTTTGTACAAAAGTATTCTGTACTTCTGTATGACAACTATTAAAGAAACTTGAAACTTGAAACTTGAACGTTGTAGTCTGTGCAGTTTAGGTGGTAAGAGTCAGACACACTTGGTGATCAGTGTGTGTGTGTGTGTGTGTGTGTGTGTGTGTGTGTGTGTGTGTGTGTGTGTGTGTGTGTGTGTGTGTGTGTGTGTGTGTGTGTGTGTGTGTGTGTGTGTGTGTGTGTGTGTGTGTGCGCGCGCATGCCATATTAAAGGGAAATATTGTTTAGTTAGCCTTTTATGTTTAATATGTTTAATGTGAAATCCTTTGCAATGTGCAGCAGAGCTTGACAAACTATACAGTGTGTATATATATTCCTGCTAGATGGCTATCATCTCAACCTGACCCCTGGTAGAAACACATACCAGTATTTACACAGTGGATAAATCAATAGGTAATGTATATCTCTCGGTGTGTGCGGTCCTCGTCTGGTGCGATCAGTGTGGCGGCCTGTGCGGACCCTCCTTCTCTCCTCAGCCTCGTTTTCTTTGTCGAGCACCTGTTGCACTTTACTGTACCTCAGACGTGCGTGCATTTCCCCCTCGCTGTTTGTTTATTCTTATCACGGAGAATCTAATGCACATTCACAGCGTGCGATGAAAACGACTCTACCTTGGATGCTGAACACACCGAACCTAGAATGAAGCATGTGACATGGAGATGAAACAACAGCTGTCGATCGGCTTTGCAAGGTAGTGCTCTGTGCCGTAGAAGAACCTGACTTCATACTGTTTGTACGGGGGGGGGGGGGGGGGGGGCTTTCTATCTTTTTCTCCCATCCCAATTTAGTCGTTATGCCAATTCCCTTCCTGGTCGTTTGCGCGCATTGCCCCACTGTCGGCCTGGGGAGGGTGTAGACTATCGCATGCCTCCTCCGATACATGTGGAGTCGCCAGACGCTTCTTTTTTCACCTGACAGCGAGGAGTTTCACTGTAACGCGTGAGGAGGTTCGCGCTATTTCACCCAGATCCGGTTTACAGTTTACAATGACCAGGACACATACCCCACCGGCTTCCCACCCGCTAACACTGCCAATTGTGTTAGTAAGGACAACTGACCAAGCCGGAGGTACCGCTGACAGCTGGATTAGATCCCAGAGTCTCTGCGGTGGTACAGTAGGCGAGTGCTTAGTCCATTGCGCTACCCAGCCGCGCCTAATGCAGTGTTTGTTAAAGGGGAACTATCTTATAAATGGCCTTTTTGAGTGTTTAGCATTGTTTCCTAGCTATGTGAACTTATATTAATATGATCTATGTCTCAAAATTCTCATATTGGCGCATTCTTCCAATTCTCCTCTCACAATATTCACCCTCACTGAACTGAGTCGTTTGAAAATGTGCCTATATGTGATGTCATATAGTCACCGCTGCATGTTAATGTTCAGGCGAAGACGACGCTCCGCAGTGGTTTAGGAGCCCAGGCTCAAAACAGCTCGAGATCTTGAGGTAGAAAAATGCTGTTTTTGAGGACTTGATTAGAAATAGAAAACAATGAATAAAAAAAATATATATATTACAGAGGTGTTCCATAGACTCACAGGAATTGTGTAAAAGTGCCCAAATAGTGAAAGAAATAGTAAAATAGTTCCCCTTTAATGCATTCGATTAATTTAAGCACATTAGATCCATTCGTTTCCTACTGTAGCAGCGTTCTTTCCTCTGGATTCAATGGTTTCAGTTTCAGTTTCAGTTTATTTAAAAAGGACAGTACATATTAATAAACATTTCTGTAAATGTGTCAGTTTTAGCCAGCTGGCTAATTCGCAACTGTAGTCCTTTTGGCAAGATGTTATAAGACCGACCATACACCTAGAACAGAAGCATTAAAAGTAAAACACAGTATTTACAACACAATCCAACATAATAGTAAAAGCAATAATAAAATACACAATGCACTGATTAAAAGTGATCACATGTTTGATTGGTTAATAACCAGGTCTTGAGGTGTTCAGGTTTCTTTTAGTTTGGCTCTTCAAAAGCAAGGAGAGCACAGATTATAATCCAGGCTGGCATCCTGTGTTTCACTGTTTCCAAAATAATACCGCTGATCAAAGATATTTCACACCCCACCTCCCTTTCTTCATCCCATGCTAAAAACGAATGCTTGGAAAAAGAACAGGGTTGAAGGGTGTCAAGTCGGTGACTGAGAATAGATTAAGATGCTAATCACGATGAGTCATTCAATTACATATTGAGGCCAATATCGCAGACGGTGTGTTTTCGCACGTCGGAAATAGAACTGAAACACAAATTGGCGTCAAGAGGGAATAGCACTTTTATCAAAATATAATTACTTAGATAGACTAAAAAGGCCTGAATCCAGTCAACTGGATTGATATGACGATCAGAGGACTTCAAGAACATCTTTTCTTGTTTTGGTAGGCCACATATACTGTGTCAGAACAAACCTCTCTTCTCTCAAAATACCGTTTGCTGTTTTTCCTATCTGGCGTACAGAATAATGTGACACCTCTTAGCCGTGAATGTGAATCAGGTTGTTTAGTGTGTTTCTGTGGTCACACTCTCCCCCCCCCCCCCCCCCCCCCCCCCCCTCATTGTGTCTGATAGATCCCGGGTCGGGTCCCCGCTCCCCGCCCATGTGCCACTCTCACAGACAGGAGCCCTTGGAGCTGTTCTGCGAGTCATGTGACCTCCTGTGCTGCGGCAGCTGCCACCTGTCTGCCCACAAGAACCACAGGTCAGTGTTTAGACGCCGAGCACAAGGACACTGCGGAGGGAAGCTAACCACAGGTTAGAACCCCCCCCCCCCCCCCCCCCCCGGACAACAACTTCCACTAAGTGTCCTGTCTCTCTTATCAACCGTATCTGCATATGTTATCCTTGGGCCCGCCTAATTCTTATTCAGTACACACTCTGTTGCTTCTCTGTGATGTTCCGGTACAATAGTTGCCACTAAAGGTCACCTGCATAATGTCCTATTCCCTAGGGAAATGAATTTGATTACGGTGTGCTGCTGGCTGGAGAGCAAAGTTGTGAACTTCTTGTTTAGCTGACCCTGTGGAGTGTCTCTCGCTCTCCTGCGCAGGTTGGTGCACGTCGGGAAGGCCCTTCACGACCAGCAGTGGTTGTTTGACAGTCTGATGGCCCAGGTGGAAGACAAGAGGTCCGCTGTGGAGAACACTGCCAAACAGATAGAGGACAGGTGAGTTTAGAGGCCGGGACGTATGCGCAGTCATCGGGTATACACACACATAATTCACCTCAAGCAAACAACTGCTGGTACAGCTGGACTAGGATTTGACTAAATTAAATAGTGTCGGCTCTTACATTACTTTACCTTTTCAAGGATGAGGCCTGTGTTATTTTCTTTTCTCATTGTCAACATAGTCTACGAAATGACCCAACCCTACGATGAATTTCTCCTACTTACAAGTGTGGTCCATCTAGCCATATGTAGCTCATATCTAGAAGTTAGAACTACATTGTTGTAAAGAAAAAAAATAAAGTCACAGTGCTGGTGCTTTGGTCAGCATAATTCATTGTTGAGATGAACTTGAGCATTGTACTTTTTCCTGGACTCAAGTGCAATGTCACTGTTTTGCTTACTGCTGTACATTGATAGACCTGGTTGCCTTTTGAAGTTACTTTTGTAATAACCACAATGCACCTATTTTTCACGATTATACATTACGCTATATAAAACTGGAAATAAATTATGTGTATGAGCTGCATTTAATGATTTTAGTATACAATGGGAACATATGGCTATCTGGTTGAGAGCTCCTAGGGGTAGGAGAGAATAGGAAGTGTATTGAGAGTTGTTGGATTCTTCGGTAATCAGCCAATCTCATCTCGTCATCTCCTTCGTGACTCTCCCTGTTCTGCGTTGTGTTTGTTTCAATACTTCACATTGGCTGTCACCCACTGTATCAACCCCTGTTAGTACATCCGTTAGTCATAAGAAACGACACTGCAACATGATCTCTTTCCTTAAATCCTCATGTTTATTTTCATAAACATAGCCTCTGTACCAGATGGAAACACCGTTCTGTAATGTCCTTGACCAGTCTTTGAAGGAAAACTAAATTCATTATTCTCCACCATCTGAGTCCACTGGTTCTGGGCCTCGTTGTAGCCATGCATGATGTGATGATGTGGCATATTTCCCCTCCCCCACCAGGCGGGGGTGAGGAGGGATGAAAGTCTCTGATCAACGAGTCCGCTCGTCTGTGCTTCGTATCTCAGTCTAACTTACCCCGGAAGGAACTCACACCTGATAACATTCTCACCATAGCAACGGGCCCCCGCCCCCTCTCCTCGTTACTATGTGACACGCAGTCTTTGACAACGGCTCTTTGACCCAAATCACTATAGCAACGGCGATGTTGATATTACCGCCCCTCTTACCCCAAACAAACGCTGTGGCACTTTCTCCAGATCAAGTAACCTTGATGCTGTGGCTATCAGCTGTTGATGTTAACAGCACAGCCCGAATCCTCATCTGCTGCTGACACACACTGACTGCCGGCTACTTTTAAGATCTATAGATCCGTCTGAGTAGATGCTGTCACCCACCGTTATATATACATTATATACACATTGAAAAACATAAATTCCTTCACAGTGGAAGAAATGCATTATAAGAAATGCGTAGGTTTTGGTCTTTGTTGTTGACATTAATTTTTTTTTTTTAATTACACCGGTCTTATTCTTTAAATTGATACTACACCATTTTCCTCAGCTAGCAATACAAAATAACTTAATAGTGGTGAAATGAAGGACTCAAACAGGGAGGGAAATCAGCCACTAGCCAAATGCCATTGAATTCTGACTGTGGCTGATGATGACAGGTTGTAGAAGGTTGTCTACTCTCTAAGAGAAATATTGGTGGGTAAACAACCATTGTTTTGGAGTAAAAAAAAAAACATGTACAACTGATGAAGTGTGTGGCAAACTTTGCAATCAACCAGCCACTATGTCCAGTAGATGAAAAAGTCTGCCTGCCCACAAAAGTGAAGGAATCTGAATGAAATGGAGCAGCTGTAACATGTGTTTTGATTTCCCTGTCAGCAATCAGAATCACTGAGCGGCCATCTTGTCTCTCTCCCCTCTTCTTAGGCTCCATGGAGTTAAGATCATGCAGAGGAAAGCTGAGAACCAGATTAAAATGGCAAAGATGATTATGATGAACGAGCTTAACAAACGGGCCAACCTATTAATAGAGCAACTGGAGGTGATTATTTTCTCTCTTCTTCCTCTCGTTCCCTCCCATGGTTCAAACTGATCCTGAATCCACAAATATCTCCAGGGTGAAGGCATGTTTTATCTTGTGTCAAGTAGGGCTGTTTGATTATGGCAAAAATCCTAATCAAGATCATTTTTATTGATATTTAAATCACGATTATTAAGCACGATTACTCATTGATTTGAGAACATCATATGACGACGACTGAATTAGTTTTACCTTTCTTCTCGACCTTAGGCTGCCTCTCTGTCATATTCTATAAGTTACCTAAGATATTTCAAAATAACTGGAGAAACGTGCCGTGGCTCCCTCCTCCCTCTCAACACCAGCTGAAATTACTGTTTTGGGCTGGAGGGGGGGGCGCACACCGCTGTGAAGGAAGGATGCGCTGCATTTACAATACAAGACAAAATGAGAGCAACACGGCATGACGTACAATAATCGTACTGTTGTTTTCATGATCACGGGAACCCAAAATCTTAATTGAAACTCAATAATTCGACCCAGCCCTAGCATCAAGCAAGGTTGTGAAAAAAAATTGTTAACTGAAATAATTTTTTTTAAACCTGCATATTACAAAAGAAAACCGAAAACTAACTGCAACTATATTGTGTACTTACAAAAGTAAATAAAATGTCTTTGTCAATTTGGTCAAATTTGAGTATGAGGAGTCATTGGTACATACTGTTAATTGAGACTGGGATGTCTCTACATGACTGAGTCATAATATTCATTGAGACTGGGATGATGTCTACATGACTGAGTCATAATGTTCATTGAGACTGGGATGATGTCGCTACATGACTGAGTCATAATGTTCATTGAGACTGGGATGATGTCGCTACATGACTGAGTCATAATGTTCATTGAGACTGGGATGATGTCTAGATGACTGAGTCATAATGTTCATTGAGACTGGGATGATGTCGCTACATGACTGAGTCATAATGTTCATTGAGACTGGGATGATGTCGCTACATGACTGAGTCATAATGTTCATTGAGACTGGGATGATGTCGCTACATGACTGAGTCATAATGTTCATTGAGACTGGGATGATGTCGCTACATGACTGAGTCATAATGTTCATTGAGACTGGGATGATGTCGCTACATGACTGAGTCATAATGTTCATTGAGACTGGGATGATGTCGCTACATGACTGAGTCATAATGTTCATTGAGACTGGGATGATGTCGCTACATGACTGAGTCATAATGTTCATTGAGACTGGGATGATGTCGCTACATGACTGAGTCATAATGTTCATTGAGACTGGGATGATGTCGCTACATGACTGAGTCATAATGTTCATTGAGACTGGGATGATGTCGCTACATGACTGAGTCATAATGTTCATTGAGACTGGGACGTCTACATGACTGTCAGTCAAATTCACAAAGTGACGTATTTATTTTATTTTTTTATCCACTTTTTCTCCCATTTTCTATTTTTCTCCCATCCCAATTTCGTATTTCCAATTCTCCCCTCCCCGGTCTCGAACGTTGCTAGACTATGCCTCCCACTGGTTGGCTGCAGTGAGGTCCCCTCCGGTACACGAGGAGGCAGCCTGTCGCATCTTTTCACTTGAACAGCGCGATCTTTCAGTGGCGAGGAGTAGCGCGTGGGAGACTCACGCTTCCCCCGATACTTCATGATTCTGCTGTACAGGCGCACCAACCGACCTGTAGGAGTCGCTGTCCACAACGTCCAATCCCCACCCACCGGCTTTCCCACCCTCTAACACTGCCCAATTGTGTTAGTATGACGGCCGGCCAAGCCGGTAGCAACGCCGAGAGCTGGGCTCGATACCAGCATCTCCTGCGTTAGTGGTGAGCGCCTTGCCCACTGCGCCACTCAGCCGCAAAGTGACGTTTTTTTTTTAAAACAAACATAATAAACAAACATGACAACACTCGATAAGATATACAAGCATTATTAACAGTGCACATCCAATAAAATCACCATATAGTTAAATGTCTTATACAGGATATACCACCAATACCTGCTATCTAATACCCTACACCTACACACATATGCTCTAGCTCGTACCCCCCCCTCCCGGACCCCCCATTGGATAATCCATCCATTATCCCTCGCTCCTAACCAGACATTACCATTATATGCTAGCTTTTATTTTCTCCACCACTTCTAACCACAATGTTATTTTGGATTCATTGAGACCCAAAATTCTTGCTGTAGATATTTCTTGATAAATCACATCGAGATATGTAATAATCCAGACCTTTCGGCAAATTTTTTCCGGTTGGAACCATCGTGATGCTATCAGCTTTTTAGCCACTGTGATACCCGATAAAACCAATCTCTTTAGCTGTGGGTGTACTGCACACTCTAATAATAATAATAATAATAATAATAATAATAATAATAATAATAATAATAATAATAATAATAATAATAATAATAATAAAATAAACTTAAACTAATACTGATTCTTTTTTTTCTTTTTCTTTTGTCTTTTTCCCCCTCCATTTTTCCTCCGATTTTCTCCCATCCCAATGTTAGTCGTATGCCAATTCCCAGTCCCTTCCTGGTCGCTGCGCACTTACCCCCCACAGTCAGATCATCTGGGAGAGTGGAGGCTACCACGTGCTTCCTCCGACACACGTCCAGCCAATCACCGCTTCTTTTCACCTGGCAGCGCGGATTCTTATCGAGAGGGCGTAGCGTGTGGGAGGACCACACTATCCCCCTCGAGTCCTATCCGCGCTTAGCAGGCGCCCCGACCGAACTGTAGGAGTCGCTGTTTACAACGACCCGGACCCACCCCGCCAGCTTCTCCCACCCTCTAATACAGCCAATTGTATTAGTGCAGACGGCCAGCCAAGCTGGTGACAACCCCGGAGCTGTGAGCTGGATTCGAACAGGCGAATCCAGCTCACAGCTCCGGGGTTGGTGACGAACGCAATCTCCGCTCGGCCACCTAACCGCCCTAAACTAATACTGATTCTAATAAAAACTAAACTAAAAAAAAAGAAATTGTAAACAATAAAAGCTAAACTGAAACTAGCAAACCCATTCTGGAAACTGAATTGAAAACGGGACACAACGGTTGGAGGACCCAGTTCTCCCCGTGTTTGCGTGGGTTTCCTCTGGGTACCCCGGTTTCCTCCCACACCGTAAAAAGACCTGCGTTGTCCTTGACCAAGGTGCTGGAGTTACGCGTCGGTCCCCAGGCTCCGCACTGTGTGGCTGAACCACTGCTCCTAGGACAGTTAGGACGGGTTGAATGCAGAGGACAAATGTCGCCCTGGGGACTAACTAAAGTATACATTACATTACAGTATAACCTTACCGAAGCGACTGGCTCCTCCTTCAACATAGAGTTCATATTTACTCTTGTTTTAACACTTTCACTGCCACACTACAGAAGGTTAACCCTTTCACTGCCACACTACAAAGGGTTAACTTTTCACTGCCACACTACAGAAGGTTAACCCTTTCACTGCCACACTACAAAGGGTTAACCCTTTCACTACCACACTACAAAGGGTTAACCCTTTCACTACCACATTACAGAAGGTTAACCCTTTCACTACCACACTACAAAGGGTTAACCCTTTCACTACCACATTACAGAAGGTTAACCCTTTCACTACCACACTACAAAGGGTTAACCCTTTCACTACCACACTACAACGGGTTAACCCTTTCACTACCACACTACAGAAGTTTAACCGTAGTGAAAGGGTTAAGACGGGTGCAATAAGTGTATTAAAACAAACTGCCCCATTAGCAAAAAAATAAATAAAAAGATAGATTTTTAAAGGATCATACCAGTGTCATTTTAACTTCTCGCCATTACCAGAGATTGTCCCTGGCTCTTTTTAGTGTGACACATTTTGTGTTCATATGTGTATATGGTGGTATGTGTTGGTAGATCTCAGTCTAAACACCATTCATACTGCCACAGATGTTGAAAAGGGGTGGAAAAATACTCCATGAGAATGTTGTTTGAAGTTGCTAGGCACTGTTTCACTTTGGCTAACTACTACTAGAAGCTCTGCACGTCCAACTCCTGCATACCGGCTGCTCCCGATTGATGCTGTAACGTTAGCCAAGATAAAAGGTGTCATGGTTTTCACCACGGTAAATGCCTACTAAATTTTCAAGTTTCATGGAGTATGTTTCCACCCCTTATAAACATCAAGGTAGGCTGAGATCTGCCAAAATATATTGGTAGTGAAAGGGTTAAACATCTAGTGTGGTAGTGAACGAGTTAACCTTCTGTAGTGTGGTAGTGAAAGGGTTAAAAGTCTGTAGTGTGGTAGTGAAAGGGTTAACCCTTTGTAGTGTAGTAGTGAAAGGGTTAACCCGTTTTAGTGAAAGGGTTAACCGGCTGTAGTGTTTTTGTGAAAGGGTTAACCCTTTGTAGTGTGGTAGTGAAAGTGTTAACCCTTTGTAGTGTGGTAGTGAAAGGGTTAACCCTTTGTAGTGTGGTAGTGAAAGGGTTAAACGTCTAGTGTGGTAGTGAAAGGGTTAACATTCTGTAGGGTGGTAGTGAAAGGGTTAACCATTTGTAGTGTGGTAGTGAAATGGTTAACCTTCTGTAGTATGGTAGTGAAAGGGTTAACAGTCTAGTGTGGTAGTGAAAGGGTTAACCCTTTGTAGTGTAGTAGTGAAAGGGTTAACACTTTGTAGTGAAAGGGTTAACCTTCTGTAGCATGGTAGTGAAAGGGTTAACATTATGTAGTGAAAGGGTTAACCGTCTGTAGTGTGGCAGTGAAAGGGTTAAAAACCTTTGCAGTGTGGTAGTGAACGCGTTAACCCTTTGTAGTGTGGTAGTGAAAGGGTTAACCATTTGTAGTGTGGTAGTGAAAGGGTTAAACCTTTGCAGTGTGGTAGTGAAAGGGTTAACCATTTGTAGTGTGGTAGTGAAAGGGTTAAACCTTTGCACTGTGGTAGTGAAAGTGTTAACCCTTTGTAGTGTGGTAGTGAAAGGGTTAACCATTTGCAGTGTGGTAGTGAAAGTGTTAACCCTTTGTAGTGTGGTAGTGAAAGGGTTAACCATTTGTAGTGTGGTAGTGAAAGAGTTAAACCTTTGTAGTGTGGTAGTGAAAGGGTTAAGAACAGGGACACTTGTAATGTCGAGACGTCAGTATGGTCCTTTAGGACTCAATTCAAGATTAAATTACTTGTTGAGATGGATTTTTATTTTTTGTTGCAGTGCACACGGAAAACAATTCAGGAAGGCTACCAACATGATCTAATCATTCCTGAATGTGAGCAAAGCAGCCAATAAGGATCTGTCAAAACTGCTCAGACCAGCACATTGGGAACTAAATATGACAACAGAAAAACAAGCCATTGATTTCTCCACAATCCATCCATGGGCTCTCTCTCTCTGTGCCAGTAATATTGCTTGTGACAGTGTGCATGATTCTTCTGTGTGTGTGTGTGTAGAAGATCTCTGAGGACTTCCAGCGAGGTCTGGAAGATCAGCTGCAGGGTGCGATAGAGATCTGTGGCCAGATTGACCACCTGCAGAACTTCATCACCTGGGCCTCGACGCGCCACCGCAGGGGCCCCATGCTGTTCAGCAGAGAGCTGGTAGGTCCGACTGGCTGTGTTCAGGCTTCGTTCAGGCTTCGTTCAGACTGCAGGCAAATACTGATTTGTTTAATTAATTAGATCTTTCTCAAATCAGATCTTTAACTGCCCGCACTGTTTATTTGCAAGTGATCAGATCCCGTATGCGTGTATGCGCGTGTCCAGACATCACCAGCCTATCTGCATGGGTTGCTGTGGTAACGACGTTAGCTACCGTTAACAACCATAGCTAACTGTTAGCCAAATGCTATGTAACGTTACTAATGTAGTGTTTGTGAGAACAAACGACAACTACAACGTGTTTTGCTAACAGCTTCGCTGAAGCTGCTTTATTTTCCCAGCAAAGTGAGACTAACATGCGTCTAGTGACACAATGAGGATGTTATGAATCATGCTACACATCCCTGTGTCTAAACCACTAGATTAACATTAACGTTAGCTAAATGTAGGTAACGAAAGCTTATCGTTACGTTAACGTTTTTTCCGTTATACACATTGATTAGATAAGCCAACTAAATGGATTAGCTTAGCTAACTATCAGTTAATATTAGCCTGATCTGATGCACCTCCATCACTCTGGATTTTAAATTGTTGTGTGTTGCGAGTGACGCAAAAGACACATTGAAATCCTATTTGAGCGGCTAGAGTGTCTGGACTGAGACACATTGGAATCGCATTTCAAACCACCTCCAAATGTGGTTTGGATCAGATTTGCAAATGATGTGGTTTTTTGTTGTCCAGACTTTCACAAATCTATCTGGATACAGTTTGGATATATGCCAAAATAACGGATTTGGGCTGGCAGCCTGAACATAGCAATAGTGGTTCTCAACTGGTGTGCCCTTTAGAGTTCACTCAAAGATAAAGAAATCGAATTCAATTACATTAAAGGCCCAATTATTTATTTATTTACAATTTCTTTAACCATATAAATGTGGGGTATATTCACATACATATCAAGGACCCAGGGTATCATTGTAACAATTTGTTTGCGTTTGAATCACTGATTGGGCCTTTAACTAAATTTAAATATAATTACATTACTCCATGATAACACTTTTCCCTATCAAAGTCAAAACACGTATTGTTCAGTGGTGAGCAGCAGCTTATATTTTGATATCTTCTCTTATGTGATAATTTCACACTTTATGCAACATTTACAATAAAGATTACTGGGTGTGCCAATATGTTTTGATTTGATTTGATTCATTTATAAGTGTGCTGCGGCATCACATGGGTTGAGAGCCACTCATGTACCATTTACAAGCACATTGTTTCTGACACTTTCATCTTGGAAATATGGTAAATGTAGCCGCAGTCGGATGATGAAGTTTATCATTCATCAAACTGTACCAAGACAACAGTAATAGTTTCATATCGTTAGCCTCATACTTTTTTTTGCCAAATTGAGATTTCTGCCTAACTGTACTCTCCTCACATTGCTGCATCGCCCTGGCTTAGTGCCTATGTCCTCAGCCAATCAGAACGCTTGTTACGTTAAAAAATCCCCATCTGCCTAACTCACTCATATGACTTGTGCATTTTAACGTTACATACACAGGCGGCGATTGCATGACTTAGGCAAGTAAAACAACTGCCTAGTGTATGACGTATGTATGTATGTATGTATGTATGTATGTATGTATGTATGTATGTATGTATGTATGTATGTATGTATGTATGTATGTATGTATGTATGTATGTATGTATGTAAGAGGAAAAAATTCCTAAGTCACGACATATTTTGTTTAAAAGTCACCTTATTTTGTCACGCAATGGTTGTTGTGTTTTTGCAAACTTGATGATACACCTTGTGGTACTTATTTTCAAAATATAAATTAAATACTCTTACACATTTGCTGGAAAATGTGTTTTTTTCTTTTCCAAAAATCGTGAAAAATGACTTACAGTAGGCGATTATCGTACGCGGCTAACGATATGGTCCTACTGTGAGTTGAGCCCTGTGCATCAGGCTCAAACAGATAACCAGCACTTTCTCTGCTTCGGTTAGATTTCTCTCCAGATGCAGCGGCTGCTTGAACCATCTCTCCGCTCAGACTCTTGGGTCCCTGTGAAGATAAAGTTCAACTGGGATGCCAGCTACTGGACTAAGGAGATTTCCTCTTTAGGTAAACTCAACCTACACCAAGCAAAATATTTGTAATTTTACAAATTGAATGCATTAATTGAAGTCAATAAACTTGATGTATTACAATTTGAGATTTTGTAAGATTTTTACGATTGTTATGACGGAGCATTGGCATGTTTTTAATATGTCACCCGGTTACATGTGTATTCATGGTTTTATAGGTCAGTTGGCGGTTGAGGGAGGAAACTGCCCCTATCCTGAGGGTGTCGCCTGCCCCAGCATCCTGAGACCACAGCCTATCACCTGCTTGGCCCCGCCCCCTGCATGTCACAGAGGGCGCGAGCAGGGCTGTGGCTACCAGGCCTGCTGTCAGCCCCAGATGTGTTGCCTTCACTGCATTCCCTCCCAGCCGGGTCTGCCTAGTGCGGACAAGAGTCAACAGGACACCAACCCTTATACATCGGGCTGTGTTCAGTCCACCCTGACCTCCTCCTCGCTGCACCAGAGCCCGCAGCTCCAGAGGTGCTGGGGCGTAGAGGACACCCCGGCCGCGGTGCCCTCCTCTCTGCAGTGTCCTCCTTCACCCGTCCCGACCGCGGGGTCCGTCCAGCTCGCCTGCAGCCATGGCTCTACTTCCCTGCCAGCACCCGCCTCACCCCAGCAGCCCCAGCCTAAATCCCAGCTTCGTCACCAGCACCAGATGGAACACCTTCCCGAAAGCCAGGCACAGCCGAGTGCAGACAACAGCTGGCCGGGACAGGGCCACGTCCAGGGTCAGAGCAAGCAGGGGACGGGCAGAGCTCCGCTGCAGCCTCCCGGGCAGACGGATGTGGACAGAGAGGTAATGACCGAAGAGGACCAGGAGGAGAGAAGGAGAAGGGAGCAGACCCACGGACAAACGGCACTGGTTGACGGCAGAGAGGTGCTGAGTGGAGGACTGCCGCAGGGGTGGAAGGATCAGATGCAGCAGCAGCAGCAGACCCAGGCCTCCCCAGCAGCAGAGCTGAGGAAAGAGCTGCAGGAGAGCAGGCCTCCACCGCAGCTCAGAGGTTCCAGAGAGGGCAAGGTGAGACCATCAGCTAATCACACGTCTACTGTACCTCGCAGCTCCTGAAATGTTCCGATCCACGTTAACGCCATAATGTCATGTGCTTGATTGAGGAAAGACATGTCTTGCAAGCGGTGCCTTCCATTTCACTTTGTGTGTCAACGAAGGTATGATAGCTGCCTCACTTTGTGCTCAGGTGTGCACACATGATCCTGCACACTTCAGAAGACACTCAAAACACTTCAGAAGACACTCAAAACACTCCAGAAGACACTCAAAACACTTCAGAAGACACTCAAAACACCTCAGCACACTCAAAACATCTCCTCATCAACCTTCAAAAGATCTCATCACACTCAAAACACCTCATCACACTCAAAACACCTCATCAAAAACACCTCATCACCCTCAAAACACCTCATCACCCTCAAAACACCTCATCACCCTCAAAACACCTCATCATCACCCTCAAAACACATCATCACACTCAAAACACATCATCACACTCAAAACACATCATCACACTCAAAACACATCATCACACTCAAAAAACCTCATCACACTAAAAACACCTCATCACACTAAAAACACCTCATCACACTAAAAACACCTCATCACCCTCAAAACACATCATCACCCTCAAAGGACCTCATCACCCTTCAAATGACCTCATCACACTCAAAGCACCTCATCACACTCAAAGCACCTCATCACACTCAAAGCACCTCATCACACTCAAAGCACCTCATGGCAAATGGTAAATGGTAAAAAAGCTTTTTTATATAGCAGCTTTTATCCAAAGCGCTTTACAATTTGTTACTCACACTTTACCCATTCACTCACACATTCACACACCGACGGCGGAGGCAACCATGCAAGGTGCCAACCTGCTCATCGGGAGCAATTAGGGGTTAAGTGTCTTGCTCAAGGACACATCGACACGCTGCCCGGGAGGAGCTGGAATCGAACCGGGAAACCTCCGGATTGCCAGACGACTGCTCTACCTCCTGTCCTGAGCCACTGTCGCCCCTCCTCACACTCAAAGGACCTCATCACACACACTCTCAACTCAAGCCATGTTATTTATGCCACACAGTCCTGTTTATGCACATCTCAACAAGTCATCGTCAACAAATGGAGATGGAAAAACTAGTATCATAACCCCTAATTCAGACTGTTGCAAATAGCAACAAATGACAGCTTCATCAAATCACAGCATAATCAAATCACAGCGTGTTGTTACAAAGCACATTATGGCAGGTAGGCTGGTGACCTGGCGCGGTGTTGAGTGCCAGGTAGATAGATGGATTTCCCGCTTTGTTATACACAGTGAAGGTGTGACAACCATCCTCAGAGTCTAGTAGTTCACACCAGCATGATCATCGTCGCAGTCGACGGCTGGAAACAGAGACCGGTTCTTAGTTTTTCCGACGAAGAAAACAAACAACACACGGTAAATCAATCTAGGAAAAGACAGCACTGTTTATTATTAGCACCGTCGATGTCAGAGAGTTGAGCAGCCGCATAATCACCCATCAAAACCCGTTCCTGGCGCGTGATCACAAACATGGAGATGGATTATTCCAATGTTCGCAAATGAGGGAAGAAACAGCTTGGGTGCAGCCACGTATGAACTTAACCTGTCAGTAATGAGACACCTAGGGAATAGTGGGACCTGGCAGCCCCACCCCCGCCCCATCCGTCCTTCTCCATTTTTTCCCTTCACATTTAGTCACATTCCTCCCCTCTTCTCCTGCGGGGGCAGGGATCAGGTTATTTTTCTAAGTGTTTAATCGCATGGTAATTATAAAAGCACACGCTCTGCATCAGCTGGCCTAAATCTTGACGATGATGGCGCAACTAGAAAAAGAGGAGCAGAGAGAGAGAGATAGAGAGGAGAGAGATAGAGAGAGAGAGAGAGAGAGAGAGAGGGAGATGAGGGGAAGCTGAAAACACAGGCTACAACGGAACTCAGGCTTGTGCTGCGGACAGTTTTTGGAGGGCTTTGTGTACAAACTCGGTTAAATTAGGATGAGAGAGAGAGAGAGACTAATTTGTGATGTACTATTCTGCCTCATTCAAAGGAGCACCTGTGATGTGGATTTACATATTATGTTAATTGGTGTTGTAACCAATCCTTTCATTTTCCGGAGGGTATTGTTCATTCAGTTGTGTGTGAGTGTGTGTCTGTGTGTGTGTGGGGGGGGGGGGGGGGGGGGGGGGGGGGCATCTCTCTGGATTTCTTTTGATATTATTTTTTTTACAATACGTTTTATATTTATTTATACATTTGTTTTTTTACAGTGATACAAAAAACAAACATAAAAAGGAAAAGAATAACGGCAGACACACAAATTACTTGTAAAGGATACGGAATATTGCCAGAGAAATCATTGCATATCAAAAGACCCATATGCACAGACATACACACCATTGAATTAGTCTCTGAATAGGCTTTTATGATGTTCCTCTCATTCTGTGTGTGTGTGTGTGTGTGTGTGTGTGTGTGTGTGTGTGTGTGTGTGTGTGTGTGCGTGTGTGTGTGTGTGTGTGTGTGTGCACACGTGAGAGAGAAGCTCAAGTTGTTTCTCCTCTTCAATGTTGTTGAAGGGGCAGTAATCCACAGACCCCCCATAGTAATCAATGGGGGTGTAATTCGGTAGAAAATAGTCCCTACATGAAACTGCTCACAACAAGGTATGTGTATTATCCTGAGTAACCAGGTTATGGTTTCTGGAAAGAGTCTTTGCTTTTGAGTTTTTCAAAAGTATTTGGTAATCGCATCACAAGCTGAGTGCCATTTAGCTCCATTGTAATTGAGTGACGACAGATATCCACAAAACTAAGCGAATCACACCAAAGCGCTCCAGATTAAAAAACTTTATATTTATTTTTTATTTTGGGTGAACTGCCCCTTCTTACCATGCAACGGACAGGGTTGTAACCAATGAGTAGGTCTTTCCAATGGTACCCTGCGTGGGAATGAGTGAATCAGGGATCTAGGTGAAAAGTCACGAGCCAAAACAGGAAGATAATTCTCTGTCGAATGCATTGAAGTCTATGAGAAAATCGTTTTCTGAGCCCTCTTACCTTTTACCAAAACCGCTTCTAATCACTGATTTCTGAACGGATTTTTATGAAGTTTGGACATGTACTACAAAAGACATCAGGCTATGGACCCAGGGTGTCTTTTCAGCCATACCAATGTTTTTGGAAATAATACTTCTGGACTACTAACTAGTACTACTACAGAAAAACGTGAGTAACAAGTTTTTCTACAACTCAAGTTCAGACCTATGTTACTCTATTTCATTAGCACTAAAAGTGAGTTTTCTTTAACACATTAATTGCCAAGAACGAGTATACTCGTTATTGCCTGCCATGCGAATATCGCCAAAAACGAGTTAACTCATTTTTGGGATAGTTATTTCTTTTATTCGCTATATCTATTCATAATTCATGGCTGCAGCCTCTGTAGACCCTTCAGACCCTGTCTGAGCTGGCAGACGGTCAACACCGCCCTCTACTGCCTTGCGGAGCTATTGCATTCCATTGGAAATGGGCTGGTGTGTTTGATGAGCCGATCTGAGCCGTGGGGGCGGAGTTTAAATACTCGGGCGAGCCAGAGGCTTACAACGATGGCATGGAATACTAACCCTGCCCGCCCGTTCATGTGTAACGCTCTGTAATGTCGGGGACATGATCGCTGTGGATAACTGGAATGGCGATCAGATAACTGGATTATTTTTATTGCATTACATCAGATACTAGGTAAGGACTCTATATATAAAATCTTGTGTTGATCTGATATTTCTTTCTACCGCGATCAAAGCTATCTGTGTGTAGGTGTATGTGCTTATTACCGTTGGCTGCGGTGGGGGGGGGGGGGGGGGGGGGGGGGGGGCGCCGCGCTATGGTGGCCATTTCATGTATGCACGAGGAGATATAATAATGAGAATCTAGTGTTGATTTCAGGATGATTAGATAATCAGCCGAAAAATTACAATGTGATGACTGGATTACACTAAAATGCCCTTTTATCGTCTTTTCCTGGAATTACTCAGAATAACCCAAACCATACTCGTATTCAAAACGGTATAAAACGAAAATGTACGGATGAAAAAACAATCTGTTTTATGCATGTTGACTGGAAGCAACTCACTTACAGTCGACGGGTGTATTAGACCCATAGCTATAATATAAGATATATTTTAAGCACCTGCAAATGTCGCAGTCTAAAACTATATCCATTGAATAAAGACCTGGCGATGAAGGGGGATCAGCGCCCCCTGCTGCTGACGGTCAATGGTTCTGACAATGTAAGGGACATGCCTTGACAAAGTAGCATCCTATAAATATCTGGGCATATGGATTGATGAAAAGATGGCCTTTGATGTTCATATTGGGAACCTACCTACTGAGAAAACTTAGACCTAAACTGGGCTTTTTCTTCTGGTTAAAGAAATGTTTCCCGTCTGAAGCCAGGAATAGAATTGTGCAGAGTTCCTTTCTGCCTGTATTAGACTATGGCGATGTAATCTATATGCATGCTCCTTCCTCCCTGCTTAAAAAGCTGGATTCTGCGTACCATACTGCTGCCATACGTTTTGTAACGGGTGCAGGCTCTCGCACCCACCACTGCACTTTGTATCAGTCATTAGGATGGTCCTCTCTGTACCAAATAAGACAATCACACATGTTGATTTTTATCCTTAAGTCATTGCTAGGTAAGCTGCCCTTATATATCTCCAGACTTCTGTCCTTTTATACTTGCTTTTTTAATACCAGACGAGCAGCAAATGGGATGCTTTTAAATGTTCCTTTGATGCAGTCAGAGCTTGGTAAAGCTGCATTCTCCCACTATGCTCCCTTTTTATGGAATACGCTGCAAGTAAAACTTTGTCTAGAGGCACTTCCTACTGTGAATGCTTTTAAAGGTATGCTACGATTAGCCCTTTATGAAACATGTAACTGTTTTACCTGATGCTATTGCTGATCTGATTATGCTCCTTGCCATTGCACAAATGGCCTTCTGTATTTATATTTGAATTGTATGTTTTTTGTTTAATGCCCTGTTTTATGTTGAAACTTGTTGTGTGCCGTGTTGGTCAGGACTCCCTGGAAGAAGAGATCTTGTATCTCAATGGGACATTCCTGGATAAATAAATAAAAAAAAAATGTATCAGAAACTTCAGAATGTCATCTTTCAAAAGAGACCAGGCTCATGCATGTGCTAGTATGAAGTATAGTATTTTGGTTTGCAAAGAAAGTATGCAGTCCTCAAAAATGAAAACTAAAATGGCCAATTTTGCGGGCGCCTGTTAGGCCTGAATAGATAGCACCTGTATATTATGCTCCATGTCAACTTAAGATAAGATAATTCAGGCATCACAGCAGCATGTGGGGGGGGGGGGGGGGGGGTATAGCTAGTACATGATACAGGTCGTACAATTATCGTACAGTGGAGAAGTAAAAATTCAAATGTAATAAAAGAATAGGCAGTGTAAACACAATATAATTGACTCTGGGCATGCGCATAAGGGCAAGTAGGCAGTGTAAAAGGTCAAGATGAGGGTATGTACCTGTATGCCCTCTCTAATTATACTTGCCCTACAATAAATAGTTACAATATATATATAATCTAATCTAATATATATACCGTAATCTAAAAAAATGCTAACTAAAATGCTAAATATATGCTCTGATGAAGTAAGTAACTAACTTGTACCACAGATCGGTGCTATTGAAAGCCTTCCTGGTGTTTCTGTGCGGTTTGTAGAGTGCTGTGGATTTCTGTATATTTTATATTTAAGCATTACATCACGCGCAGGAGTGGTTTGTGAACAATAAACCATGCCTAGGGGTGGTCGTTAGGCCCGAGGCGCAGCCGAGGGTTGTTAGACCCCCCTAGGCATGGTTTATTGTTCACAAATCACGACTGCAAGTGGTGTAAAGCTTTTATACAACTGCCAGATTCATCCAACCTTATTTCTATACAATAAACACACATTAATCGAAGATTTATTGAAAAAACCATCCGCCAGAAAAAGTAGTTCCCACAACTACAAAAAAGACAAGTTGCCTCCATGTGGAAGCAGCTTGAAGTGCATCCAACCAAACTAACACATCCAACTGTGTATTATTGGAATGATTGAGAGAAGTTGCCTCATGTGGAAGCAGCTTGAAGTGCATCCAACCAACTAACACATCCAACTGTGTATTATTGGAATGATTGATTGAAATTTTTATTACCAGATGCAGAATGGGTACAATACAGTACGGCTCAATACACACAATTGTTAAGGGAATGCAGACCTACTTTCCATAGAACTTCATTCTTAGATGCTTCTATATAAAGTAGGTAAAACAAATTAAAAAGTTTTCTTTGCCCTATAGGAAAAAAAACGTTTTCTTCGCCCTATTTTTTTATTTATTTCTTTTAGCCTAAACTTAACCAGTTGGAAACCAGGGGTACAGTAATAAAATTAGCAATCAACCAATCAATCAATTCAATAGACCATGCTCACTTAAAACAGCGCTGCTTCTCTCTCAGTCTGACTCCCCCGCTGTTGCAGACAGGAGTGTGTGTGTGTGTGTGTGTGTGCGTGTGTGTGCGTGTGTGTGTGTGTGTGTGTGTGTGTGTGTGTGTGTGTGTGTGTGTGTGTGTTTGTGGGTACGCCAGCGTCGGACAGTGTGAGAGTGAACGCTGCAGTCAGTGGGAAGGAAGTAGAAATTTAAATCAATCAATTAATCAATCAATCAATCCGCGATTTTTCTTTTGTTCTAGATTGACTCAAGACCCATCAATTACATCATCCAACATTGTTTAAAGGACTAACACATTCCCCTTGACAGAATCGCTTCATATTTAGTCGTTATGGCGCTATCAACATTCTGGCGCTATCAACATTCTCCCGGAGTGAGCCGGCGGAGTGATTATGTGATTCGGTGTGGGCGGGTCCTGAGCCCAGGACCGTGGATTGTTGCCAATAAAGACGTGTAAATGGACTGTTTCAGCCAATCAGAATCGAGAAATTTGCATGCCGTTGTATAATAGAATGTATATACTTAACATAGGAAATGTAAATCCTGGACCGTATTTTATTATTATTATTTTATTCGTAGGCTTATTTGATTCTTTATTCTTAGGCTTATTTTTTATTCTTATTCGTGTTTTGTCTACCTAAATGTTTACTGTGAGCGATTTGTAGTGCCAAATTTCCCTCGGGATGATTAAAGTATTTCTATTCTATTCTATTCTATTCTATTCTATTCTATTCTATTGTGTTCTCCGACAGAGATCCAGCTCACTGGAGACGTCGGTGGTGACGACCCACCGGTGTGGCGTTGACGTGCCGAGGGGCAGCAGGCGGCTCAGCTCTGCCTCGGCGTGCGGCGGGACGAGGAGGAGAGGGAGCCGGTCCCAGAGCATCCCAGCAGAACTGGCAGCCCCGTCCACCAAACTCTCCACCGAGAGGCCCCCGCCGGGGGCCGCCCACTGCCTGGCGACGTCAGCTTCAGACCAGGTAACACCCTCGCGTTAGAATATACTGCACCACAGGCGTAGGTTTGGCATTGGTTCAGCATTGTGTGTGGGGGCGGGGTCTAGCAGCTTAACATAGAATAACAATATATTAAATTAAGAGTATATATATATAAAATAATATTGTATAATACTGTATACCAATATAATATAGTGTAGTATATATAGTATGATTTAGGTATAGTATAATACAAATACAATAAAAAGAATACAATTATATAGTATAGTATATAGAAGTATAATATAAAATAATACATGATATAATAGAACAGTGTACTATAAATATATAGATACATGTGTGGGTGTGTGTGTGTATAAATGAATGAACCTCAGTAAATATGCGATAGATACACAACATTTATTTATTTATGTTCATTTAATTGTGTTGATGTTTTCATTTCTGCAAAATAAGTATGTAGATTTTGTTTGGTTTGGTAAACATTGCCTCCCCCACGACTTTTGAGCGTTAAACACATGCATGCTGGTGTACTTGTATGCACCGATTTGTGCTTTTCTGCATCGATTTATGGTGGAAATGTCTTTATTTGTGTAAAGGAAAAGACAACATTCAGGACGGTACCCGCTGACACAGATATAATGGAATATAATGGAGTAAAGGCGCTCCCATAGTCCAGCAGACTGTACACAGAGCAGACTCCGCGGATCCGCGCGGACTCTTGAGCTTTGATCTCAGCGGACAGCAGACCCACAGGTGCGACGCTCCTATTTTCTGAGGCGCGGACATCCGCGCCGCTGACTTGGTGTCACACAAAACGCTGCTCTGCGTTTTGGTTGACATCGAACTGCATTTAATGTGACGCCGCGCGAGCGATTGGTGGCGCGAGGAGAGAGATGAGCCCGTGAAGCGCGCTCTCTCTCTCTCTCTCTCTCTCTCTCTCTCTCTCTCTCTCTCTCTCTCTCTCTCTCTCTCTCTCTCTCTCTGTCTCTCTCTCTCTCTCTCTCTCTCTCCTCTCCCTCTCTCTCTCTCTCTCTCTCTCGCTGATAATGTTCCCTCTGATCTGCCAGTACAGTAGAACAGACAGAATTGTGGGAAATGTAGTAAAACTGGTGCGAGAAATGTAGGAAATAGACCGCGGACGTCCGCTGAGATCTGCTCGACTATGAAAGCTCAAATAGCCGCACGGACCTCCGCGGAGTCTGCTCTGTGTACAGTCTGCTCGACTATGGGAGCACCTTAAGGCTCTCAGGCGTTCTGTGTTGCTTTCAAGTATTTATTCTCCAGTATTGTTTCTGCACATTCAAAACATATCACATGTGTTTTTTTACATATAAATTTTTTCGTTTTTTTAGAATCATGTACATATAAACAACACATCCTGACAGTCAAAATCACAAGAAATCACATTTCTAAAGATTCGGCTACTCTTACAGGTCTCATATTGTGAGATATTACCCCTTTTGGGGAGGGGGTTGTCTTTCATATTAGCTATATTTTTGGAGGGGGACACATTTGACCTCTTCTCAATATTGGGGGGGGGGGGGGGGGGGGGGGCATGTCCCCTGCAACCCCCCTAAATCTATGCCTATGTATTCCACCCTCAGGGAAGATTAAACATAAAACAAATGTTATTAAAGGAACACACCAACTTCCCCATAGTCAAGACAATGGGTACCATTCTCATCTCTGTATGTACACTGTACATTGTACAGCACAGTGAGAGAGAGAGACCCACATATGATCCACTAAATTCCATGGCCGAAAGGAACAGGAAGAAGAAAACTCTTATTGTACCTGCCCCTACACACATACAGTACGTCACTGATGTAATAATAATAAAAATAATAACTTTATTTGTATAGCACTTTTCATACAGAAGTTGCAGTTCAAAGTGCTTCACAACAGTAAAAAATACAGGCATAAGCGAGCGATGTAGACTGTTCATAGCGCAATGTTTACCAAACAAAACAAAATGTACATACTTATTTAGCAGAAATGAAAACATCAACACAATTAAATTAACATAAATAAATAAATGTTGTGTATCTATCAGTTAATTGCATATTTAGGTTCATTTATTTACACACACACACACACACACACACACACACACACACACACACACACACACACACACACACACACACACACACACACACACACACACACACACACACACACACACACACACACACACACACACACACACACACACACACACACACACACGCACGCACGCAGGCACACACACACACTTATCTATATATTTATAGTACACTGTTCTATTATTTTATATTATAATTCTATATACTATACTATATAATTGTATTATTTTTATTTTATTTGTATTATACTACTAACTAAATCATACTATATACTACACTATTTATTGGTATACAGTATTATACAATATTATTTTATACTGTTATTTTAATATATTATTATTCTATGTTATATACCAGGGGTTTCCAAACTTTTCAGGCCGCGACCCCCGAAATAACAGTGTCAGAGAGCCGCGACCCCCACTATTATAGGAGGTCAAATAAAAAAATAAAATTATAAATGGAAATGTATGGTTGAAACATGCAAACGTTCAAACGCACACATACTAATAAGCATTGGAGGCTTTTAACCAGGGCCGGACTGGGGAAATCATTCAGGCCAGGAAATATAGTGTGAAATATAGCCCCAGTCAGGCCACTTTTTAAGCAGGGGGTCTGGGGGTCCCCACCAGGACATTTTGTTACAAAGACTTCATTTCCTGCATTCTGGTGTAGGATTTTTTTTTATTTGTACCATTTAAATGCCAGTGTTTGTGATGGCATCACAAATTATTGTTAAAAAACAGGCTAGCATAATGATTAGCAACAACACTGATTTTGATGGATTTTTTGTTTTTTGTAAGGGTCCCGCCTCCACCAATCACATGCGGCTCCCTTTGTGTGTGTGAGCAAGAGAGAGAGAGAGAGAGAGAGAGAGACAGTTCTCCAACTTGTGTGGGTTGCAGTGATCTCCTGGTTGTTCCCCACCTAGGTTATCTAACTATTGGCCTGGCCTGCTTCTAAGTTCAATGGCCTGACTGCATTAAAAAAAGAAAATGTTATATATATATTTTGGAAATCTTTTTTTAATTTTTTATCATCATCTGGCGACCTCCCCCCCCCCCCCCTCCCCCCCACGCGACCCCCACTTTGGGAACCCCTGCTATATACTATACTATACTAGTCACCTTCCTCTCACATTCCTCTCTTACAAAGTTGTCCATGATTAGCAGTCGTTCTTCTGTAGGTTAGCTAGTTTTGTTGACGGAAGTTACAACTGTGCTTTAGACTCACTGCATGCAATCACTGTGCCCAGCCGGTGGTTGTTCATCAAGAAAATAGTTCAGTGTCTCAGACCCACTCCTATCCGAGCTCCGGGAGGGTCATCAAAGAGAAGCCGCCTAATCTCAGTCCTTGCCCCACATTGGTGGAACGAACTTCCCACCACAGTTAGGACAGCCGAAACACGACCAATCTTTCGCCGTCGCCTGAAGACACACTTCTTCAATCAATGGGTCTCATTCCCGAAATCTTTTCAAAGATATATTCTGGAAGACTTTATTTTTTTTTATAATAATAACCTTCTTACTGTCATGCACTCTTCCTAATACACTAACATACACTCAACACTTCTGTAGCACTCAAGTCTGAACACTTTGATGAACATTGTTACTCAGCTGATAAAGTTGTACCCTTCCTGCTGACTTGTCGTACAAATCTTGTAAGTCGCTTTGGATAAAAGAGTCAGCTAAATGACAAAATGTAAATGTAAATGTGTCTGCTTTGAAAATGAAAACTTCTCATTTTACATTGCTATTGGTCAGTGGTAAAAAAATATAAACTGTACTAATATAACAAAAACTGTATAAAAATAGAACACTAAAAGCACATTTAATAACAATTACAGATTGTGGTGACCTTCTTGGTGCTATAAACCGACCCGTGTACACCTCATCTCAATGTCCCCTGCGCGTCTATACTTTCCGCAACGGAGCTCGGTTTCCGGGTTCCTCTGATTGGCCGCGACCCCCACGTGACCTGCGCTAGCACGCCCCCTTATCCACCGCTGCCGCTCGCCGCTGTGTTTGACGCTCGCTTCCTGAGTCAAGAAACGCGCCACTCAGAGTCAAGAAACGCGCTGTTGGTAACACCACCCACTTCAATGACAGAGCTCTCTTGTTTAATAATATTGTCGCGTCATCTTAATATGCTGCTTATGCAGTTATCAGCTGTATTTGGCATAGACGCCTGAGTCAAGAAACGCAGTCATCTTAATCTTAATATGCTGCTTATGCAGTTATCAGCTGTATTTGGCATAGACGCCTGAGTCAAGAAACGCTATTGTCGCGCCGCCACTCTGAGTCAAGAAACGCAGTCATCTTAATATGCTGCTTATGCAGTTATCAGCTAGCTGACTAAATGTAAATCTTATGCAACGCCAGTCAAGAAACGACCGCCTCAGCAGCATCACGCATCAACTGTAATGTGGAGTGGACTTAAACATATTTACAATTAGCATTTTATAAAGTAGAACTGTAATGTTTACTTTCTCAGTCAGCGCTAAGTGCAGCATAAAGTCAAGTCCATGCCGCTCATGCCGCTTCTGCCGCGCGCGCGTCAACACACAGGCGAGCGTCAACACACAGGTGAGCGTCAACACACAGGCGAGCTGTAGCGGCAGCGGTGGATAAGGGGGCGTGCTAGCACGGGTCACGTGGGGGTCGCGGCCAATCAGAGGAACCCGAGCTCCGTTGCGGAAAGTATAGACGCGTCCCCTGCAGGGAGTTCCATGATTCAGGAGCTCAGAAGATTGATTGATTGAACATTTTATTAACAGACTGCAGAATGGGTACAATACAGTACGGCTCAATAAAAAACAAACTGCTAAGAGGATGCAGACCAGAAAAAGACTTTCGTCTTGTTTACACCGGGGTCCCCCATTTTCAATTCATCATGACATTTATGACATACACGACAAACAGATATACAGAACTGTGTAGTAAAAAGAGATCATAAAAAATATATACATCCGAAGGGGAAGAAACTGTACATTGGTGGGAAGGAGTGGGAGGAAGCATACATTTATTTAATCCCACCCCTAAATTTTCAATCTCAATTCTTAGGGAGAAAAATCGTGATTCACATTTTAGCAAGAATCCTGCAGCCCTACTTTGTAGTGTGGTAGTGAAAGTGTTAACACTTTGTAGTGTGGTAGTGAAAGCGTTAACCCTTTGTAGTGTGGTAGTGAAAACGCTAACGTTTGTTACTGGTCAGTATCGTGAAATGGATCCCAGACAAAGGAGGTCTTCTGACGAGGGGCTCCAGTGTGTCCCCAGGGACGGCTCCTCGGCCACACGCCCTTCCAGACGCCAGGCCGGACCGCACCGCTCAGCCTTGTCATCCTACAAGACGGAGCCGGGTAACTGGACAACTTATTGTTGTGTGTGTATCCTCAAATTAATAAAAATAACACACCAACATTATGGGAAATGCACTTACTTCCTTCTCCAGAGTCAGACAAGAAGACGGATATAAATGTCCTCTATGTGCGTTCAGTAGAAAGCTATCCGGCTGCAAGCCAGCCTAGCTTAGCACAAATTAATGGAAGTGGATACGGACCACTAGCCTAGCTTAAAACTCCGCTGAGGTAGGCTAGCTGGTCCTCACCATTAACTTGTGCTAAGCTGGGCTAGTTTGCAGCCAGATTGCTTTCTATTGAACGCATAAGAGAGGAAATTGATATCTTATCTTCTTGTCTGACTCCGGAGAAGACGGTAAGCGCATTTCCCATAATGTTGGAGTGTTACTTTAAATTAAGCTGCTCATGAATAATCTTTTCATCAGATATCGCCTACGTTTATGCAAATGAGGAGATTGAGTACGAGGCCAAAGAGAAATACAGGATATGGAGAAAAAGCCGGAACAACAGGTAGCCTCAGTTTACTACACTCACAAATAAACACCTCACTGTACAGAAGCATTGAAAACAAGGTGAAGCATACAAATATGTCACCCATCTTCCTCGAAGCGCGACGGAGGTTCCGAAGGTCCCAGTGGTGTGTTTGGAGCGTCTGAAGATCCTGGTGTCTAAACTCCCTCCACACGGGCGGCGACAGAGTGATCCTTTACCGGCAAGTGAAGTGGAAAGGAACGGAGCTGTCCCACAGCAGAGGGCCTGGGGAGACAGGAGGGCCGAGGTAGGTCTCCTCTTACCTCCTACCGTACACTCTTATATCCTTGGACTCTGTCCATCAATCTGCCCTCAGATTAATCACTGGCGATAGATATGACACTCATCACTGTGTCCTTTATGAAATTATGAGACGGTTGGATGGCCCTCTCTGACGGAGGTATTTGTTCATTTTAAGGCCCTTATTGGTAAGCTACCTCCTTATACTACATAATTATTGTTAAGCTACCTCCTTATATCACATCATTATTGGTAAGCTACCTCCTTATACTACATAATTATTGTTAAGCTACCTCCTTATATCACATCATTATTGGTAAGTTACCTCCTTATATCACATCATTATTGGTAAGCTACCTCCTTATATCACATCATTATTGGTAAGCTACCTCCTTATATCACATCATTATTGGTAAGCTACCTCCTTATATCACATCATTATTGGTAAGCTACCTCCTTATACTACATCATTATTGTAAGCTACCTCCTTATACTACATCATTATTGGTAAGCTACCTCCGTATATCACATCATTATTGTAAGCTACCTCCTTATATCACATTATTATTGGTAAGCTACCTCCTTATATCACATCATTATTGGTAAGCTACCTCCTTATATCACATCATTATTGGTACACTACCTCCTTATACTACATCATTATTGTAAGCTACCTCCTTATACTACATCATTATTGGTAAGCTACCTCCTTATATCACATCATTATTGGTAAGCTACCTCCTTATATCACATCATTATTGGTAAGCTACCTCCTTATACTACATCATTATTGTTAAGCTACCTCCTTATACTACATCATTATTGGTAAGCTACCTCCTTATACTACATAATTATTGGTAAGCTACCTCCTTATACTACATCATTATTGGTAAGCTACCTCCTTATACTACATCATTATTGGTAAGCTACCTCCTTATATCACATCATTATTGGTAAACTACCTCCTTATACTACATCATTATTGGTAAGCTACCTCATTATACTACATTATTGATAAGCTACCTCCTTATATCACATCATTATTGGTAAGCTACCTCATTATACTACATCATTATTGGTAAGCTACCTCCTTATACTACATCATTATTGGTACGCTACCTCCTTATACTACATCATTATTGGTAAGCTGCCTCCTTATACTATATCATTATTGTAAGATACCTCATTATACTACATCATTACTGGTAAGCTACCTCATTATACTACATCATTATTGGTAAGCTACCTCCTTATACTACATCATTATTGGTAAGCTACCTCCTTATACTACATCATTATTGGTAAGCTACCTCCTTATATCACATCATTATTGGTAAGCTACCTCCTTATATCACATCATTATTGGTAAACTACCTCCTTATACTACATCATTATTGGTAAGCTACCTCATTATACTACATTATTGGTAAGCTACCTCCTTATATTACATCATTATTGGTAAGCTACCTCCTTATACTACATCATTATTGGTACGCTACCTCCTTATACTACATCATTATTGGTAAGCTACCTCCTTATACTACATCATTATTGTAAGATACCTCATTATACTACATCATTACTGGTAAGCTACCTCATTATACTACATCATTATTGGTAAGCTACCTCCTTATACTACATCATTATTGGTAAGCTACCTCCTTATACTACATCATTATTTGTAAGCTACCTCCTTATATCACATAATTATTGGTAAGCTACCTCCTTATACTACATCATTATTGGTAAGCTACCTCCTTATACTACATAATTATTGGTAAGCTACCTCCTTATATCACATCATTATTGGTAAGCTACCTCCTTATACTACATCATTATTGGTAAGCTACCTCCTTATACTACATCATTATTGGTAAGCTACCTCCTTATACTACATAATTATTGGTAAGCTACCTCCTTATACTACATCATTATTGGTAAGCTACCTCCTTATACTACATCATTATTGGTAAGCTACCTCCTTATATCACATCATTATTGGTAAACTACCTCCTTATACTACATCATTATTGGTAAGCTACCTCATTATACTACATTATTGATAAGCTACCTCCTTATATCACATCATTATTGGTAAGCTACCTCATTATACTACATCATTATTGGTAAGCTACCTCCTTATACTACATCATTATTGGTACGCTACCTCCTTATACTACATCATTATTGGTAAGCTGCCTCCTTATACTATATCATTATTGTAAGATACCTCATTATACTACATCATTACTGGTAAGCTACCTCATTATACTACATCATTATTGGTAAGCTACCTCCTTATACTACATCATTATTGGTAAGCTACCTCCTTATACTACATCATTATTGGTAAGCTACCTCCTTATATCACATCATTATTGGTAAGCTACCTCCTTATATCACATCATTATTGGTAAACTACCTCCTTATACTACATCATTATTGGTAAGCTACCTCATTATACTACATTATTGGTAAGCTACCTCCTTATATTACATCATTATTGGTAAGCTACCTCCTTATACTACATCATTATTGGTACGCTACCTCCTTATACTACATCATTATTGGTAAGCTACCTCCTTATACTACATCATTATTGTAAGATACCTCATTATACTACATCATTACTGGTAAGCTACCTCATTATACTACATCATTATTGGTAAGCTACCTCCTTATACTACATCATTATTGGTAAGCTACCTCCTTATACTACATCATTATTTGTAAGCTACCTCCTTATATCACATAATTATTGGTAAGCTACCTCCTTATACTACATCATTATTGGTAAGCTACCTCCTTATACTACATCATTATTGGTAAGCTACCTCCTTATATCGCATCATTATTGGTACGCTACCTCCTTATACTACATCATTATTGGTACGCTACCTCCTTATACTACATCATTATTGGTAAGCTACCTCCTTATACTACATCATTATTGGTAAGCTACCTCCTTATCCTACATCATTATTGGTAAGCTACCTCCTTATACTACATCATTATTGGTACGCTACCTCCTTATACTACATCATTATTGGTAAGCTACCTCCTTATACTACATAATTATTGTAAGATACCTCATTATACTACATCATTACTGGTAAGCTACCTCATTATACTACATCATTATTGGTAAGCTACCTCCTTATACTACATCATTATTGGTAAGCTACCTCCTTATACTACATCATTATTGGTAAGCTACCTCATTATACTACATCATTATTTGTAAGCTACCTCCTTATATCACATAATTATTGGTAAGCTACCTCCTTATACTACATCATTATTGGTAAGCTACCTCCTTATACTACATCATTATTGTAAGATACCTCATTATACTACATCATTATTGGTAAGCTACCTCCTTGGTCCTTGAGGTTCCCCGAGTTTGTTGGGAAAAGGGTAAATCTGCATTTCACTATGACGCCTCTAGCTCACCGAATGATATCCAACAGTCCCTAAACATTTTTATTCTCCCCTCTGTTGCAGAATCTAAGACCTTGAACACTAATTGTCGATCAAGTTGTACATGTTTTAATTTACGTGTTTTTGTCTATACCCTGTGTTGTGAAGGATCAGATTAAACCGAATATATATATTTATTTATGGATATATATTGAATAGTATTTGTATATCGTTTGATATCCCTTGTATATTCCTTGTACATATACACGGAATATTCCTTTATTCTACTACAGCCCATAATAGTTCATTCTCTTATTGGACAAAAGGACCAGGCGCCAGGGACCAGCCCCTGGCGTTCAAGTTCAAAGGTACCGACGAGACATGCCCTTACTAGCCCCGGCTCCGCGCAGGAATACGGCTACCGAAAGCAGAGTGGCCCTATTTGTTCACCGTGCATATAAATATGGCGCAAGAAATGTAGAATTCCTCTTAGTCCTTTACCCTTCTACCCAACTAAGTAACAGAACGTGAAGCCTCACCCCACGATACCGCGTGCGGTGTAGTATGGCCTGTTTGGCCTTAGAATAGCAGTGAGACCTCGTGCGAATTAATAGCTGAATTGCCAGAGTTTGGCACCGTATTTCTATTAAGTAATAATAGTCTATTATGTATGGTGCATCGTGCGGTTAGAGTTCTAAAGTGAGCAGCACCCCCATCGCTTCCTCGTGTTATCTAGAGTCTTAACCAGGTTGGGCAGACCACACGTGGTGCTTTCATCCGAGGAGTTCTAGGCGAGGACCGAGTGGACCTGTACATTGGATTACCTACCCGACGACTGCTGAGCCCTATGCGGCATGGAATATATATTTGCTTTGGTACTTTGATTTGTGGAGCGGATAATCGCCAACACCGGTGAGTGTTGGATCTACCCCGAAAGGAGTCAAGGTGAGACGGCGCTCAGACCAGACTGAGGTCGCCTCGCTTCTTCTTCACTGTGGAGCTACAGCTACAGCTACAGCCTACAAGAGAGCCAAGGTGTATTCATCTGTGGATCAAGATTCTACTGCACTGTCTTCTGTACGTGAAGTCTCCCTAGAAATCGTTGACCAGACGGGATACAGCCGACGGCTCTCCTACCCCCCCTACCGGCCTACAACCGGGAGGACCCCTACAGTATATCCAGCTATAATCATTAAGTGACCATAGATATAATTCCCTAAGAGCCAGGTTGTATACTTGCTTCCTGCGTAACCAGAGATTGGACATTCAGTGTTGATTTGCCTACGAGTACTCATTTGCCTTACAAGAGCATTCAAATCATAAATGTAATGGTGAATATTATATGTACCTTTTGCTATATATTAAATATTTGATTATTATTATTATTATTACCTTTGTGTGGACCTGGTTTCATGGTGGGAAAGTGTTCATCATATTTAGATATTGTGTACTGTATGGCCAGTAGTTAAAGTACATAAAGCGGTAGTGGTTTAATGATACCATACTTATCAATACAGTCAGGGAATTGTACCCCTCAGTTACACCCTGGTCTTGTTGTCTTATTGTTGTGATTTTATATGCTGAGATTTCTATGCTATATACTGTATATTTATGATTGCTTATCTCTGTATGTGTACTCGACATAACTGTAAATTAGGGAAACCTCAGTTACCTTTCGAGTAAATGGTAAATGGTGCATTTATATACCGCTTTTATCCGAAGCGCTTTACAATTTGTTCCTCACATTTCACCCATTCACTCACATTATTCACACCCCGACGGCGGAGGCGACCGTGCAAGGTGCCGACCTGCTCATCAGGAGCACTTAGGGGTCAAGTGTCAAGGACACTTCAACATGTTGGCCGGGAGGAGCGGGAATTTAACCAGGAACCTCCAGACGACTGCTCTACCTCCATCGCCCTATGTCGCCCTATCGAGTAAAAATATAGGTTTGAAAGGAAATTAAACACCACTGCTCATATAAGCGATATGACTTCATATTATTACATAGCCACTATTATTATGATTTACCCTGGAGCTGTAAGAAAACTGTGTTTATTTCTGCTCTGAGCTTCCTCAGCTGATAGCCCCCGGGCAACTACTCTAGTTACACAGCTAATCAATTAGGGAATAAGGACTCAAGATAGATTGGCCTATTCTTGGATGGATTTATGGGTCCCCAGACATCAGAGACAATACACAAACGGGTTGGTAGGCAGCCAAAGAGAGAGGGGATGCTAGTAATTTATTTATTCATTTCAAACTTTTGCTGTCGTACAATAGGAACTGGCAGACGTTACTGTAGTAAATCACTTGGAACAGTGTACTAATGCAAAGTGTAGCAAGCTATGTTAGACCATCTAATTCAGTTTTTTTTTTTTTTTTTTTTTTACAAAACAGTTGACAGATATAACGCTTTGCTTAGTGGTAGACAATGAAACATTTACGTTCCTAGCTAACATTAGCTGTTACTGCTCAGTTTTGAGTTAAAGTTTGAGTGTGAGTTTTAGTCGATGTGAGATATACAGTATTTAAAGGTAGAATCTGTAATGGCATCAAACAGCGGCCTCTAGGCAAAAGAGCTTCGCTTGGTACTACACTTTGTTTACTTTTTCGTTTTGGACTGTGGTGTGGGTTGGAGTTGAGTGGGGACAGGTTGCTACGGCTGGCTACACCTCAGGCTCTGAAGAGAGAGGTCTGGAGAAATCACAGTATAATAAGTTACTAAACTCCAAACCACACATCAAGTGCAGTACCAAGCGGGGCTCTTTTGACTCGAGGGTGCTGTTTGACAACATTACAGATTCCACCTTTAATCAAGTCAGTCAAGTCAAGTCAAGTCAAGAGTTTTATTTGTCACGGCATTAAAGGCATACAGTGAAATGCGGGTGGTCATGCCTGCAGCGATTGTGCAATAATACAAGTAATAAGAATAAGACATAACAGGTTTAATGTACATAAAGTTTAGTTAGTTTGTTCAATTTGAAACGTGTTTCTCCAGCCAGGATCAAAGCACAGTCCCTTCAATCGTCTCAAACCTGCTGACAAATATCAAGCTTGGGGTTTGTAATGAATCTAGCAAGTAATCTGTCATTGTATTAAACATACTGTATGTTTTGTTCTGTTCTGTGTGTGTGTGTGTGTGTGTGTGTGTGTGTGTGTGTGTGTGTGTGTGTGTGTGTGTGTGTGTGTGTGTGTGTGTGTGTGTGTGTGTGTGTGTGTGTGCGTGTGTGTGTGCGTGTGTGTGTGTGTGTGTGTGTGTGTGTGTGTGTGTGTGTGTGTGCGTGTGTGTGTGTGTGTGTGTGTGTGTGTGTGTGTGTGTGTGTAGGGGCTAGCCAGAAGATCTAAGACCAAAGGCACCACCCTGTCACTAATAACACCACCATACACAGACAAACTGAGGCGAAGCACCAGCCAGCCTACCACTCCTCTGACCACCAGTGAGTTCCACAACCAAGAGAGACGCGGCCCCTGTGAAGAGCTCCCCCCGCCGGCTCCATCCACTGACCCCGCGCCTGTCTCTCAGCTTTTCCCCGTGCCCGACCTCGACTCCGACTCGGATCCCAGGTCGGCTTCGGAAACGGAGCCCGCCGTCTCCGATCCGGAGTCCGAACCGCAGCTTGAATCGGACCCGTCGCTGGATTCCGACCCGCATCCCGAGTCTTCGTCCGAGGCTGACCTGGAGTCAGCGGCCGACGAGGCGCCCTGTGAGGCAGACCCGGGATCAGATGTCGGAGTGGGATCGGAGAACTGTGAAGAAGTGGACGCCGACGTGGAATCAGGCGACGCCGACGTCGAGTCGGACCTTCAGCCCGACTCCGATCCCGGTTTTCACCGTGAGGCCGATTCCGACATGCTATCCGACCAGCCCCCGGATTCCCAGGGCTCCGTCGAATCCGTGCCGGATCTAGAATCGGACCCCGATTTTATTACCGATGAGCCGCAGCCGCTCCGCTCCGACCAGGAGTCCCCCTTCGGCCCGGGCCAGAGCGGCCTCCTGATGGCCAACCCGGACGAGGCCCAGAGCGGGTCCGACGGGGCGGAGGAGGCTCGGCCTCTGCAGGACAACGCGGAGATGGAGAGCGAGGACTTCTGTGCCGTGTGTCTGATCGGAGGGGATTTGCTGTGCTGTGACCACTGTCCCAAGGTCTTCCACCTGTGCTGCCATGTCCCCACTCTACTCAGCTTCCCTAAGTAAGGTTCTCATGCTGTTATATTAACCCCATCTGTTATGCCATGACTCCATTAGCTGTGTTCAGCCTGGCCGGGGTTAGCCATGGCCTAGCATGGTATGGTTGGGTTTGTGTCTCCATTACATGTAGCTGTGTTCAGCCTGGCCGGGGCTAGCCATGGTCTAGCATGGTATGGTGTGGTTGTGTTTTTGCCTCTTGTGTTTGCATTTATTGTAAACTCTCCGGTTGCTAGGCAACCTTTAAAAATGCACACCACCAACTGTGGTACACAAGCTAAACTATGATGATTACAACAGCCAGGTCTGGCCAGGTTGTGAAAGGTGACTGTTCTCAGCCGTAGTTCAGCCAGGTTTGGCCAGGTTCTAAAGACAATGGAGAAGCACACCGTGTGCCAGAGTAACGGAGGTCCGTGAGTACTGTATATCCACAGTCACGATAAACGTGTGTGTTGAGAAGTGACTGTGGCAGTAAGTTAAGCGAGTTAAACTCACTTCCCCATAACAGGGTTAATAGACACATAGATACGGTACCCAGGAGTGAATTCACCTCTTAGTGCAGCGGTCTATGTTGTCACCCACGGCGTGGGAGACCCGTGTTCGACTCTCCCTCGGGGCATCGACATTTAATACACAACGCAGAGGAGTCTGATACGATCTGTCACACCAGACAGACCACAGCACGGCTAAACCCTGGCTAGTGGAGACGAGGCATTACATGCAGTGTTAATTTAGTCAACGAGATGTCACGTCAATGGAAATCATGTGACACTAACGTGACTAAATGACTCATGCAATGTCGTTGACTAAAAACGACGACACAAAATGTAGTTTACTAAATAAAATCTTGCCAAAATCTCTCTTCGTTTTAAGACGAGATTAAATAATTATAACTTTTAGAATAATTCATGTTATTATTATTGCAGCATTTCCGTTTCCTATGTGTGCAGCACAAGCGCTTTGATTAATTTCCTTCCCCGAATTATTTGTTCTTAGCCCGCATTCTAGATAGCAGTAACTGCACACGGCATGGGTTTAATGCCCACTCTTCCCCAAAACAAAACCCCAAGAGGGCGCGCAACTCCACCTAATAACGTCAGCATCAATAATAACATAGTGTAGCGCCGAAGAATAGGAGTCGGAGGCGGGGTGTCGAAAGACACCGCTAAACGTTTATTCAACATCAACTTCAACGTCAACACTCTGTTTACTTGCTACTTGCTAGCTAACAGGAACTTGTTTGCCGACAGGAAAGTAACAAACATAATTGTCCGTGCGGAACCCTTATCCCCAACACATATTTCCGTGGGTGAACATGTGTTGATCCACCACAATAGAACACATTAAATAGCTTGCATAAGTCTAACCAGCTAGCACTAACGTTAGCTTTTTTTGTTTAGAAAAAGCTCACACCAATTTATGAGGCTGTAACTGAGTGGCGAGACTAAACAAAAAAGACTAAATAGAAACTAAACAAAAAGGACTAAAATGCTCAGACCTGTAGTTGACTAAAACTTGACTAAACGAAAAATAGATAAGTGACTAAATATGATGAAAACGAAAAAGAGCATTTGAGACATGACGACTAAAATAAAAAATAGCTGATGAAATTAACACTGATTACATGTCATCAAGAGATGCGCCGATATGTTTGTTTGATTCTTTTTTTACAGCTGATATTGACTAATCCTGATTACAATTGTTGTACGAATGTTTGTACAAATGCAGCTGCAAAACAGTTTTCAGATGAATTGCCTTATTTTCAGATTAATCAATGGGGGTGTGGGATTAAACAGTGGGTTACACCCACTAACAAATAAAGCACACAACTATGTAAATTAATCAAATTACCTGAAACACCTTGGTACTGCGATTCTATTGTTCACTTGGCACTTGTATTAAGCAACACACTCCCAGTAAAAAATACAGACAGACAGATACAGTTGCCATATGCTGCTATTCACCTGGCACTTTAAAGTACCTTGCACTTTACAATCATGTGCAATATCGTCATTGTATATTTTGATGTCTTTCTAACGACTGTATAATGTTTACACTACTGCTGTTTTTAACTGTGTCATGTGTTCTTATGTATGTATTTTATTGTATTTTCTGCACCATTAGAGTGGCAAGTACACTTTTGTTATATGCTATACAAATAAAAAAGGCTGATTCTAATTCTGAAAAAATACAGACCGACCGATGCAGTTAGTCCAAATCCCATCAGGGGGCCTTTCTGTGTGGAGTTTGCATGTTCTCCCTGTGTCCGTGTGGGTTTCCTCTGGGTACTCCGGTTTCCTCCCCACACCATAAAGACATGCATGGTAGGCAGGGACTACAGATGGAAACTAGCTCATTAGCAAATTCTGGCACATTTACATTGATGTGGAAACTGAAGATGTTGATTAATGTGCACTGTCCCTGGGTATTTTTTTTTATAAATAACTTAAAGGAATACGCCAACTTTTTGGGAAATTAGCTTATTTGCCATCTACCCTGGAGTTAGACAAGCAGATACATACCCTTTTCTTCTCTGTGCATGTATTATGATTAGGCTTAGTGAACAGCCACACCGTTAGCCTAGCTTAGCGTCATTCACTGGAAGTAGGTGTTCCAGTGTAATAATAATAATAATAATAATAATAATAATAATAATAATAATAATAATAATAATAATAATAATTAATAATAATAATAATAATAATAATAATAATAATAATAATAATAATAATAATAATAATAATAATAATAATAATAATAATAATAATAATAATAATAATACACTTTATTTGTATAGCACCTTTCATACAGAAACTGCAGCTCAAAGTGCTTCACAACAGAAAAAAGACATGCAGGCATAAAATGAGCACATAAAGTGCAGACATATCAAATCAAAAATTTTCACATTAGGATCTAACATCCCAACAGGCCGCCTTGTTTATGGTTTGATTGCGTTTTAAATAGACAATAATAAAAAGAGTAAGATAAAATAGACAGTAAAGTGCAAAGTAGTGCAATAGTGCAATGCAATAAAATAGTAGAATAGAATAGATAAAAAATAGTAATAATTTACAGTGCAATAAAATAGTTCTGGATTACTGTTCAACAGTTCAAAGTCGTCTCTGTTTGGTATCCACA
>NC_140166.1:84687446-84767446 GCF_963971535.1 Notolepis coatsorum | reverse complement strand
TGGGGCCCTCCCCCAAACTGGCTTAGCTTGCATCATATATTAAACACATGTTAATCGCTGGCCACCAGGGGCCCCCCCTCCTAACAGCTGGGCCCTAGAAAGAACCCCCCCACCCCACCCCCCTCTTATAGGCGATCCCGCTTGGTGATATATCTCATGGCTGCCGAATATAGTCAGACGAGGCTTTATTTAGTAGGGCAACTGATACGTGACGTGTGCAGCTTCAGGAAATAGAGCTCCTACAAAGCAGACGGTAGGAAGATGGATAACAAAAACAAAACACCATCATCTACATATTTAAACTAATGTTCACCTGCCAAGAACCAAAAAAAACAAAACAAGTAAACAACCAACCAATGGAATGTTAAAAGCAGCAGTTCTAGTTGTAACGTGTCCAGCCTCCACAGCAGGGCTGATATTAACCCAGCGTTGCAGTGAGACAGACGGCCTCTCTAACCTGAATTGACAGTGTAGCCTCACACGTGTGACATCATGACGTGTAGCACTAGTAGCCTCACACATGTCTACATCATGACAGTGTAGCACTAGTAGCATCATGTGACATCATGACAGTGTAGCACTAGTAGCATCATGTGACATCATGACAGTGTAGCACTAGTAGCATCATGTGACATCATGACAGTGTAGCACTAGTAGCATCATGTGACATCATGCGATTTTTGCCTGCATCACGCTGTGGCTTCCTCTCCTGAACAGCTTGTGAAAATGCCGTGCAGCATGAAGTGGCTGGTCCAAAATATAAATGTTTTCAGTGTCTTTTATTGAGTTTATATATATATATATATATACTAGGGATGTCAAAGTTAATGCTTTAACTTTGGAGATTAATTTAAATTATTTAAAGCATTAAAATAAATTAATCTAAATTAAAATAGTCAATGTTCTGAACTTTCAGCAGTATATTTGCTTGTTCTTTTTTTGCATCGACTCATGCACCTTTTTGAAAATCATCTGACATGAAGATGGAACACATTTTTGTTGTTAATATGATTTATATTACTGGTAGTTATACAAGACATTATCGTCCTCTAAGCCAATCTGCACTTTAACATAGGCCTGGGTTGTTTTTATTTCTGTTAGCGCCGCGGATATAAGAAAGAGGTCTAGCTGAGTCAATGTTGATGGTTTTGTTGAACATTTGTATTTCACAGGAGAGAAACTGTATTCAAAGAAAGCTATTAAAATAGTAATTTTTTTTATCCACTTTTTCTCCCCTTTTTCTATTTTTCTCTCCCATCCCAATTTAGCCGTGCCAATTCTCCCCTCCCCTGTCTTGAACGTTGCTCGCATATGCCCCCCACTGGCCGGTTGTAGGGAGGATAGAAGCCTTGCATCACATGTCCCCTCCGATACATGTGGAGGCAGCCTGTCACATCTTTTCACCTGCCAGCGCGGACTCTCATTGGCGAGGTGTAACGTGTGGGAGGAGGCTCACACTACCCCCACCATTTCCTGTCTCTGCTGTGCAGGCGTCCCCAACCGACCTGTAGGAGTCGCTGTCCACAACGTCCAGATTACCACCCATCGACTTCCACCCGCTAACTCTGCCAATTGAGTTAGTATGACGACTGGCCCAAGCCGGAGGCAACGCCGACAGCCGGAGTCGAACCCGGTGTCTCTTGCGTTGGTGACGAGCATATATGTTTAACCTTTATTTACCCAGGGTAGGTTTGCTGAGCACAGATGCTCTTTTTCAGCTACGCCCTGCTTCACATTCATACCTGGGAGCTGCCCAGTACAACCACAGTCTGACACCATTGGCCACTGAGCAACTCTACTGGAGCAGTTGGGGGTTAAGTGCCTTGCTCAAGGGCACTTCAGCGGCAGATTTTTCCTGCCGGTCCCGGGGATCGAACCGGCGACCTTGCGGTTACAAACCCGCTTCTCTAACCATTAGGCCACCGCTGCCCCCAATATAAAATGCTGTGCCGCAAGAAAGCGGCTGGTCCAAAATATATTCTTTTTTAATCAGTTTTTTATTGAGTTTATATATATATAAAATAACAATAACAAACAAATCATATGCAGCAGATATACAAATATAACAGATGTGGACAAGACAAATCAAATGGAGAAAAAAAAGGGGACAGTCAACAGATCCACTATGTTGAACAAGAACAGCTGTAGATACCGTTTACAATGCAATACCCTCTGAAGAGATCAAAGAGGCCTAGTTAGTCATTGTACATGAGAAAGAAAGGCCTGCCATACAGCAGCAAACCTACAGACCCCTGGAATGTGTATCTTATCTTTTCCGTCCTTCGGATGAGATGTTAAACCAAGGTCCTGACTGAATCTTGGTCGTTTTAGAACCCAGGACGCCTATCGCAAAGAGTAGGGGGTTCCCTGACGTTCCTGGCCAAATTCCCAATCAGGTCTCCTAGGCCACCTAATCATCCCTTCCCCTTAATTGGCTGATGTCAATCCCTGTCTCCTGAGCCGTTCAGCCATAGTGTAGTGTGATGTGTGCCTGGTGCCAGTGTATGGTATTCATTGTGTAGTGTGATGTGTGCCTGGTGCCAGTGCATGGTAGTCATTGTGTAGTGTGATGTGTGCCTGGTGCCAGTGTATGGCAGCCATTGAGCCTGCGTAGCCCAAGGTTGGGTGCTACCAGTGGTGGTGAAGGAGGCAATTTCCACCCTAGGTTGTGGGGAGCGCTTTGACTGTCTAGAAAAGCGCTATATAAATGTAATGAATTATTATTATTTTCTATGCATAACCTCACAGATACACAGGGGAGGGAGGGGCAATCATGTCTCCAGTCCATAAGAATCAGACGTCTTGCTAGGAGAGTGGAGTGGGCCATGCTGTCCAACTGTGTTTTTTGTAGGTTAAGATCCCCCGAAGGTACACTGAAAAGTCCAAGTAGAGGGTTCAATAGAGGCCTTGCACAGAATGTTTTTGTAGTTCACTTTCTTCCAGCATGGCTGCCTGTAACCATTTGTAACCACATACAAAAGAAAATGCCTAATTTCTGTGCAGCGGTAGAGTAGGTAAATTGTGAATTATTTGCAATATCCAGTAAAGAGACACCAAATGATTATGTTTTTGTTGATATAGTTCTCATAAATCGACACATAGCAACCGTTGTTTTGCACATAGCAACTGTTGTCTTTTGCACAGGATAATGGTTGCTATGTTACAGGCAGCCATCCTGGAAGAAAGAGAACTACAGATAAGGCGATGGACAATCTTAAATTGAATAGGGCTGTGCCTTGCACACATAGATGAAGAATGTATTCCCAGACCATTGATCTTCTGTCATGCCTGTGCCCAAATCCCTTTCCCGACCTTTACCAAAATGGATTCTAACACAATGACGTCTTCCATACTGTAGGCATACGCAAGACTGGAACACATAGAAATCTGTTTTTATTTTTTATTTTGTTTCTTCTCTTCAGTCTTTCCTGATAGGATCTCATCGGTTTTGGACACACTGATTTGTGCAGCATGGCATTATCACAAGTAGTTCAGGTGCAAAGAGAGGAAACTACGGTCAAACTTGTGATGCTAAGACAGACTCAACAGGTTGGACTCACAATGCTAAGACAGACTCAACAGCTTGGACTCACAATGCTAAGACAGACTCAACAGCTTGGACTCCTGATGCTAAGACAGACTCAACAGCTTGGACTTGTGATGCTAACAGCAGGTTGGACTTGTGATGCTAACAGCAGGTTGGACTTGTGATGCTAACAGCAGGTTGGACTCGTGATGCTAACAGCAGGTTGGACTCTTGATGCTAACAGCAGGTTGGACTCGTGATGCTAACAGCAGGTTGGACTTGTGATGCTAACTGCAGGTTGGACTTGTGATGCTAAGGCAGACAGCCCCAGGGGCTAATGTACTAGATGAACTAGAGAAAGCTACTGTAGCTCTGCATTTATTGAAGAATTTCAAAATGTAACTCACATTTCCAGTTTGCGATAACCTACAATTCTCCTAAAGTCATAACACATTATTCTATACATTACATATATCCATACATTTATGCTGTAGTTTGTTTAGAAATGTACTGTAAATGTGTGCTGCACAGTTGCTATGCTCCTGTATTGATTTGATTTCTGGTGTTTATATTTAGGTCAAAATAAACGTTGATTAAAACCTGATTATATACAGCACTTTGGAAATGTAAAGTTGATGATGGTAATGTCTACCGGCATGGTAAATGTTTGCCATATTTATATATGTGAAACTATATAGTATTTTCTTTTTTATATATTCATATGGGCCATTTTAGTACCAAAATGATTGCAGGCAATTGCTATAAGGTTAATATAATTTATTTGATATAATTATTTATTTAGTTTTTCTCATTACATGTCAGGGAGGGACACAATCTTGTACGCCAGGCTCTATTTATTTTCTCTATTATTTTTTGTGATATTGTTTTCAAGAGACAGAGGGTGCTGTTTCCACAGTAGCAATGTCAAGGACATTTGATGTTAAGTTTGTAGCCTGTAAGAGGACTACACAACAATTTATATTAGATATCTTTGATTCAGCAGCAACAGTATGACTTATTGTATTTGAGTCGATGATATTATGAGCTAATCATGAGCTAGGTTTGCATTTATGTAATATTTGTATTTGACCAGTTACTGCAAAATGCTTCCTCATCATATAAATCTCTCTGAGAGCGAGGTACTTAAGAGTGTATGATATCGATACCAGTCATATTAATAAAAGCCATTGCCCTTTGTAGAATTAAGGAGAGAGGAACGCAGTAATTTTATATTTTCTGCTGTTACTATGTACCGGTAGCTCAAATGTTTTTAAATATAAAATGCTTTCTGCAAATATAGATTTTGCTAGACCTAATAGAGGATCAATAATCGCTACAAAATGTACTTTCTTTGCACTCTTTGATCAATATTAAGTTAATATTTTAATAAACTTGTAATTTAATATTCTGTACGAGGGAGGAATAATGTTATATTGTGCCTCTGTGTTCATGCATTCCTGATTGAATTTATGTTTAGTTAAGGTTTTTCAAAGATCAGTCTGTTTAAAATATTTTTTTTTAACTGCAAAAGTAAATTATGAATGCTGTCTTAAATATATAAATTCAATAAATGTCCATTTATGGGAAAATAATTGGAAGTACTGCATTTTGAATGACCCTGGCAGGTTCCCATCAAATCTTCCTGGTGGGGACCATTCTGTTTGCTTATGTAAATAATAAAACATGCTTTATATTGACGTGGGCTTTAATTTACAGTGCTGTGGTGCATTTTTTAAGAAGGTCTTTTGAGCCATTCCTGGAGCTGGAGTGTTGCTGAGACATTGTGATTTGTTACGGGCCAGTAAAGTGCCCGTCTTCTGCATGTTCAAGGTGGCTGTTGAAACATGTAGAACGCCTTCCCAGCAAGCTGCAGGATCAGCAAGCACAGAACACTCCCCCTGGAACAATAACCATCAATAATAACAATAACTAAAAGTAATAACCATCACTCATGTTGATGGGGTGCAGCGGTGAGCACAATGAGGATGTTTAAGGATGACTTCTGATCATTACTCTGTTCTATCCACCTATAGCGTACACACCAGGGGCACACACAGACTCTCTAAGGGCCAGGGGTAGTGAAGGGGGCACCTCCTCCATGTGCACCGTCATGGGGGGCCCCATCTGGGTTGCGGGTGCATATCATGGGTGGATTATACCACTATGGGGCCCCTGGTCAAGATATAGGGAACATACATAACTAGACAATTCCGCGCGGGGGAAATTGTGAAAGTGTGGGTGAGGCCTGTGCACCGCCAGCCAACGGGAGAGGGTCTCTCGCGAGTCTCAAACGGTTCAAAAGATACAAAAATGGGGCGTGGCCTACGGATAGGGGGAGTGGTCAACATAGACAAATGAAAGAGGATATCCCTACTGAGTGCAATGACACAACCCGCAAGTCGCATAGCACACTATTACACACTATTACACTATTACACACTATTACACTATTACACACTATTACACTATTACACTATTACACACTATTACACTATTACACTATTACACACTATTACACACTATTACACTATTACACACTATTACACTATTACACACTATTACACTAGCACACTATTACACTATTACACACTATTACACTATTACACACTATTACACTATTACACTAGCACACTATTACACTATTACACACTATTACACTATTACACACTATTACACAATATTACACTATTACACAATATTACACTATTACACACTATTACACTATTACACACTATTACACCATTATACACTATTACACTATTACACACTATTACACTATTACACACTATTACACTATTACACTATTACACACTATTACACACTATTACACTATTACACTATTACACACTATTACACACTATTACACTATTACACTATTACACACTATTACACTATTACACACTATTACACTATTACACACTATTACACTAGCACACTATTACACTATTACACACTATTACACTATTACACACTATTACACTATTACACTAGCACACTATTACACTATTACACACTATTACACAATATTACACTATTACACACTATTACACTATTACACACTATTACACTATTACACACTATTACACTATTATACACTATTACACTATTACACACTATTACACTATTACACACTATTACACACTATTACACTATTACACACTATTAAACTATTACACACTATTACACACTATTACACTATTACACACTATTACACTATTACACACTATTACACTATTACACTATTACACACTATTACACACTATTACACTATTACACACTATTACACTATTACACACTATTACACACTATTACACACTATTACACTATTACACACTATTACACACTATTACACTATTACACACTATTACACTATTACACACTATTACACTATTACACACTATTACACACTATTACACTATTACACACTATTACACTATTACACACTATTACACACTATTACACTATTACACACTATTACACAGTATTACACTATTACACAGTATTACACTATTACACACTATTACACTATTACACTATTACACACTATTACACACTATTACACTAGCACACTATTACACACTATTACACACTATTACACTATTACACACTATTACACACTATTACACACTATTACACTAGCACACTATTACACACTATTACACTATTACACTATTACACTATTACACTATTACACACTATTACACACTATTACACTATTACACTATTACACTAGCACACTATTACACACTATTACACTATTACACACTATTACACTATTACACACTATTACACTATTACACACTATTACACTATTACACTATTACACACTATTACACACTATTACACACTATTACACTATTACACACTATTACACACTATTACACTATTACACACTATTACACTAGCACACTATTACACTATTACACACTATTACACACTATTACACTATTACACACTATTACACTATTACACACTATTACACTATTACACACTATTACACTATTACACACTATTACACTATTATACACTATTACACTATTACACACTATTACACTATTACACTATTACACACTATTACACACTATTACACTATTACACACTATTACACTATTACACTATTACACTATTACACACTATTACACACTATTACACTATTACGGCGTGGGGCGGCGTGGCTCAGGGGTAGAGCGGGGCGTCCAATGATCGAAGGGTTGGTGGTTCGAATCCCGCTCAACCCCATGTCCATCCCATTGCCGTTGTGTCCTTGGGCAAGACACTTAACCTACTTGCCTCGTATGAATGTGTATGCATGTGAATGAATGTTGGTGGTGGTCGGAGGGGCCGTAGGCGTTGATTATTCGCCACGCTTCCGTGAGTCTGCCTCAGGGCAGCTCTGGCTGCAATTGTAGCTTACCACCACCGGTATGACTGTGTATGAACGAATAATGGACTCTGTGAAGCGCTCTGAGTCAGAGCAACAGTCAGTCAGAGAAGAGCGCTATATAAATCCAATCCATTATTATTATTATTATTATTACACACTATTACACACTATTACACTATTACACACTATTACACTATTACACACTATTACACACTATTACACTATTACACACTATTACACTATTACACACTATTACACACTATTACACTATTACACACTATTACACTATTACACACTATTACACACTATTACACTATTACACACTATTACACAGTATTACACTATTACACAGTATTACAGTATTACACTATTACACTATTACACACTATTACACACTATTACACACTATTACACTATTACACTAGCACACTATTACACACTATTACACTATTACACTAGCACACTATTACACACTATTACACTATTACACTAGCACACTATTACACTATTACACACTATTACACTATTACACTATTACACACTATTACACACTATTACACTATTATACACTATTACACAGTATTACACTATTACACAGTATTACACTATTACACTATTACACTATTACACACTATTACACACTATTACACTAGCACACTAGCACACTATTACACACTATTACACTATTACACTATTACACTAGCACACTATTACACACTATTACACTATTACACTATTACACACTATTACACTATTACACTATTACACACTATTACACACTATTACACTATTACACACTATTACACTATTACACTATTACACTATTACACACTATTACACACTATTACACTATTACGGCGTGGGGCGGCGTGGCTCAGGGGTAGAGCGGGGCGTCCAATGATCGAAGGGTTGGTGGTTCGAATCCCGCTCAACCCCATGTCCATCCCATTGCCGTTGTGTCCTTGGGCAAGACACTTAACCTACTTGCCTCGTATGAATGTGTATGCATGTGAATGAATGTTGGTGGTGGTCGGAGGGGCCGTAGGCGTTGATTATTCGCCACGCTTCCGTGAGTCTGCCTCAGGGCAGCTCTGGCTGCAATTGTAGCTTACCACCACCGGTATGACTGTGTATGAACGAATAATGGACTCTGTGAAGCGCTCTGAGTCAGAGCAACAGTCAGTCAGAGAAGAGCGCTATATAAATCCAATCCATTATTATTATTATTATTATTACACACTATTACACACTATTACACTATTACACTATTACACACTATTACACACTATTACACTATTACACACTATTACACTATTACACACTATTACACACTATTACACTATTACACACTATTACACTATTACACACTATTACACACTATTACACTATTACACACTATTACACAGTATTACACTATTACACAGTATTACAGTATTACACTATTACACTATTACACACTATTACACACTATTACACACTATTACACTATTACACTAGCACACTATTACACACTATTACACTATTACACTAGCACACTATTACACACTATTACACTATTACACTAGCACACTATTACACTATTACACACTATTACACTATTACACTATTACACACTATTACACTATTATACACTATTACACAGTATTACACTATTACACAGTATTACACTATTACACTATTACACTATTACACACTATTACACACTATTACACTAGCACACTAGCACACTATTACACACTATTACACTATTACACTATTACACTAGCACACTATTACACACTATTACACTATTACACTAGCACACTATTACACTATTACACACTATTACACTATTACACACTATTACACACTATTACACACTATTACACACTATTACACTATTACACACTATTACACTATTACACACTATTACACTAGCACACTATTACACTATTACACACTATTACACACTATTACACTATTACACTAGCACACTATTACACTATTACACACTATTACACAATATTACACTATTACACACTATTACACTATTACACACTATTACACTATTACACACTATTACACTATTATACACTATTACACTATTACACACTATTACACTATTACACACTATTACACTATTACACACTATTACACACTATTACACTATTACACTATTACACACTATTACACACTATTACACTATTACACACTATTACACACTATTACACACTTTTACACTATTACACACTATTACACTATTACACACTATTACACTATTACACACTATTACACTATTACACACTATTACACACTATTACACTATTACACACTATTACACACTATTACACTATTACACTATTACACACTATTACACACTATTACACACTATTACACTATTACACAGTATTACACTATTACACACTATTACACTATTACACTATTACACACTATTACACTATTACACACTATTACACACTATTACACACTATTACACACTATTACACTAGCACACTATTACACACTATTACACTATTACACTATTACACTAGCACACTATTACACACTATTAAGGCCTCTGCATGCTACAGCAAATTCAAAGCAACTTCAACACAACATCGGCGCGATTTCAGCGCGCTTGTTGCAGAGAGTCTTGTAGACTGTGTTGCGAGGGCGTTGCGTACCTGTGTCCAAAATCTAATCTAAAGACCCGTTGCGTTGGTATTGCGTAGCAGTGATTGGTTGGTAGTGAATGGGGGCGGGGCTGTCTGTCACTTCTAGTGTTCCTGGCTCGAGACCAAAAGAAAACTTTCTGACAGGAGCTCGAGACCAAAAGAAAACTTTCTGACAGGAGCTCGATAGCTAGTGTATTGTTTCATTACACTTGTTTAATTGTTTGTTTAAAATGAATCAAATGCAGGAACGTATTGCAGAGGAGGTCCGAAAGTACCAACATTTATATAATAGCTGGTCTAAAGACTACAAGGATAGCATTATGACGATGAATTCGTGGAAGGAGATTGGGGAAACAATGGGGATGGACTGGGTTGATGTGGCGATATAACTATATTACACTATATACAAGAACACAAGCGAAAACAAACATAAACAGGGCTATTATTATACTAACGATGTATGGTTGAGAAGGGAAATCCGTTTGTAATTGCTAGAGTGCGCACCTTCGGCTGCCCAAAGTATTCAGGCGGGCTGGGCGCGCTCGAGCCGCACATCCGGGGTACATTTTGTTGCATCATAGGCTGCGCGTTGATTTTGCAGAAGCATAAAGGTAATGTGTCTGCAACACCGTTGCTTTGTCGATGTTGTGTTGAAGTTGCTTTGAAGTTTCTGTAGCATGCAGAGGCCTTTACACTATCACACTATTACACACACTATTGTACTGAGTACAATGGCACAACCCGCAAGTCTCTATGACAAACGGTTCAAGAGATACACTAAGGGGGTGTGGTCTAAGGGGGCGTGGTCTAATGATCGGGGGAGTGGTCAACATCGACCAATGAAAGAGGATATCCCTACCGAGTACAATGGCACAACCCTTTTTCTTAGAGTGGAAAGCCATTGGTTTGTATGTAGAGGATAACTTTCAAACAAATGGTCATCAGTTGAGATAGAAATGTCCAATTCCATTTATTTTTCTTTTGTGAGCGAGGGGACAGCCGTGTCATTGTTTTGATGTGTTGTTTTTATATCTACGTCCAAAATTGAGATCACTGTGGTGAAAAATGTATTTCACCTCCTACACTCTAACTTGCCATTCATTCCCAATGGGACCGAAAATGTTTTTATATTACTTTTTTTTGCTTATTTCTGTATGTACACTCGACGTGACTGTAAATGAGGGAAACCTTTCGAGTTTAAATAAAGGTTTGAAATGAAAATGAAATTATCTACAGATGGAAGTACAACTTAAATGCATTTTCTGCCACAATAACCTTTTTTTCTTTGTGTAAGGTGGTACATATCTCACTTTCTTAGGTAAACCTGATAGACTATTTGGTTTGTCCCTAGATACAGTAGGGTGACAGTAGCTCAGGAGGCAGAGCGGTTGTCTGGTAATCGGAAGGTTCCTGGTTTCATCCTGGCAGTCAGCGAAGTGTCCTTGAGCAAGACACTTAACCCCTAACGAAGGTTATTCTATAACCCTAGTTATATGAGTATATCGAGCGCTCTGCTCTATTGGAACTATCCCTTCAATCATACTAACAATGAAAAAACTTTCTCCACATGTACACACCTACTCACCTCTGCCTGGCCACACCCACATCCGCTCCTATATAAGCGGGGTCGTGGCCACACAATCAGCTCCTTCCCCAGTGTTACGGACCCTGTCCTTATAGAGGGAGTAATGTATGTTATCTGTTGTGTGTGTGTATATAGGTATGTTTTGGTTGTTCTGTTTTTGTCTCCCTCCTGTGTAACATATCCCATTCTTAGGTCTCTCCCAGTTGCAGCACCAGCAGCCAGCTGGTCAATCAGCAACTCACCCCACTCCCAGTGCAACGGCAGGTGAAGCTGATCTGCAATCAACATCCACTCTCCCTTTATATATCCCATTTTGTGGAGTGTTAGTTAGCTCTCTGGTTCATTGGTTGTGGTAACTATATTCTGTGTCTTTGTGGTAGAGCGCTCTCTGTCGTTTGCTATAGAGCTGTGGCTCTTTGTGTGTTTTGGTATAGAGCTGAGGCTCTTAGGTAGTTTTGTGTGAGAGCTACTGTAGTCAAAGCTCTGTGTGAGCTGGTTTTGTGTGAGAGCTAGTCAAAGCTCTGTGTGAGCTGGTATTGTGTGAGAGCTGGTCAAAGCTCTGGTTGTCTATACCAGGGGTTCCCAAACTTTTCAGGCCGGGACCCAGAAAATAAGGCGTCAGAGAGCCGCGGCCCAATGCACATCGTCAGGCTTTTTTATTTTTATTTTTTTGCCAGGCAACCGATTTTTTAAGCCAAATATCACTTCAATCCTATTAAGTTAGTTCAAGTTAGTTATTCATTTATATGTGCTATTTATGAGAGGGCTAACTTGTTGCAAAATAATAATAATAATAGCCTCATTAAAATACTATTGTTGCTTCGGTTGTTTTTAGCGTTTTATGTGCATAATCTGTTATTTAGTTTGAAATGTTAGTTGAAATAAGTAGATTTTTCGTTTTTGTTTATTTATTAAGTTAATATAAAACCATATAGTCACATTTTAGAATACAATAGAATAGAATTTTAGAATACAACTAGAAACACTGTCCTGGCCTGCTTCTAAGTTCAGTGGCCTGCCAAAAAAAGGAAATCATCTCGCGGCCCTCCTGTGGCTGCTCGCGGCCCACCTTTGCGTCGCGACCCCGACTTTGGGAACCACTGGTCTATACTATAGCATAGTATCTTTTGTGTTCCTTATTGTTGCACATTTCTGTTAACCTTAATCTTTGGATATTTGTTTATTCCCTGTTCACCCAGCCTATGGTGATTGTCTTTCTTTTGTATTAATCTTTTGTTTTCGCACACAGGGACATTGAGGACAGGAAGATACCCTGGGGTCTACATTTTTGCATCACGTAGGTGACCTGCTGTTAAAAACACCAGTCTTAGAAGTGAGCACCGCCACCTGTACTTTTGGGCGTCCGCGCCTCTAAGGGGGGGTGGGTTTTTCATTTCCTTTTGATATTTCATTTGGTGCCACTGGTAGTCCTCCTTGATCTCTGTGTTGCTGTGTTTGTAAAAATAAATACTATTATTTTGCAAATTGTTTCATGGTTTTTTGTCACTGCACCCTCACCTACCCTGTCTGTGGCCTTGTGTTGCGTCTCCTTACTGGGGTACGTAACACCCAGTCTTTCACCGCCAAAAAGAGAAGACCGTGGGGTCCTCAGTGAGTCAGAGCAGAGCGCTCGCTATACTCATATAACTAGGGTTATAGAATAACCTTAGTTATAAATCGTATAGCTTTACGCTCTGCTCTATTGGAACACAGGAGTTGAGCAGAGCGAAAAGCTCGACAGATGTACCCGCTGAGGCCCCCTACAACCATCAGAATACCGGGGAGGATCCGAGCCCCCCGGCCCCCCCTAGCGGGGGACGGGATGGAGATCGGACCCGACTGTGCGAAGAGGGTTTAGCACCTCAAACGCACAGGTGAGCAGACCGTGGGACTTACCTTTGTTTAGAAGGGCATCCCACATGCCACGGACGTGAAGCAAAAAAAACCTATCACAGCCCCCAACATCACGGGGTCGGAGTTCAAAGAAACCAAACCCTGTGGCAAGGCCGTAGCAGCGGAGCGCGGAGGAGGTCCCAGCCTTAGGCCACAGCCAGAGGACTAGGACCCCCTGAAAAAGGGGCCTGGTGAGGCCAATGAGGCTGCGGCATCGAGACCCCACCAGACTGTCACTGGTGACACCACCCCCCACATCGCCAGCGTATCGGACAGGGCCTAAATCAGGTGAAGGCCCTTCCCCCCTTGGCACGTCGCTCTGAATCGCTCTTTTTCAAGGAGGCTACCCCCCCACAATACTGTGGGGCCAGCCGGCGTGCCGGGAGACAACCCTCCAAGGAGGTTGATCCCTCAATCCAGGCAACAGCTCCCAAGAGCAGAACTCGACCTGTGCCCGGAGCACTGCGGACTAGACAGGTGCCTAAGGGGTCTACTGTAAAAACAGTACCCCAGCGGAAGGGGTGTTCGGTATGCTGTGCACCATGTCACAATCTCCACGAAACCCGACACGCCAATTTATTTATCCTGCGGGGTCGAGGTTCAGAGAAAGAGGCTGACACAATTGACAGACGTCATGAAAGATGCGGGGGCATACTCTCGGGCAGACGGGGTCAGGCCCGGCCTCAACCCGAGAGTCGACTCTGCTACCAACACACCGGGGAGCCAGCCACCCCCCTATGTTTATTTTAACAGGAGGCGGTTGCTCCCTTAACCCATTAAGAAAACTCAGAAACATAACTGCGCGTATACACAGGCTATACAAGCAGTTAAAGCATTTCAGGTTTCAAAAGGGTTAACCCAGGCCAACAGGTTATCAAGGACGAGGCCCGACCTGGGCCTGGCGGACCGGGACCTACACAGGGATGCATAGAGGAGTTGACAGGCAACCTCCCCGACAGCCCCCTCCCATCCCCGGCTTAGCAGGGAGGGAGGGGTAAAACAAATGGAGAAGGACCGAGCCCCCTAACATAGTGCAAGGTACAACACAGTAAGGACCTAGCACGTCACTGTTAAGGGCAACTCGTGGTGGCATCCATATGACACACACATTCATGACATCAATCCCTGCGACGTCCGGCCCGACCCGGCATTTCCCCCCCGGAAAAGCACAAAGTCCTTCGGGGTACCAGATCTGCGCCCCGGCGGGCAACAGGTTAACTGATCCGGTCCGGCGCGACCATAACCAGTCCCGTGTCCTAGTCACGCCGCCATCCCCAGTCCTAAGAGGGGGGTAGGTACGCGTGTCGATCCAAAACATCACAGAGGGCGAATGCACTGCTCCTGGTGGCCCACCTAATGGGCGTGAGACCCCTCCGCCAATGTTTTGATCTACTACATCCCCCCGGAGATGTACGTGAGCCATCGAGTCTAACCTAGTGCACTGGCGCACGGTAGAGACAAGTTTCCCTCCCACCCAACCGCATAGAAAACGCAGTTTTTATGATGTTTGGTCAACCACGACGCCAAAAGAAAGCAGAGCCATGACACCAGGTGCATGGCGTGCCAGATGAAGCACATACTTACCTGTAGGGTAAAAGCTTTACATAATGCACGCCAGCCACAGCCGATAACCTCGTTTGTGTAAAAAACGGGTTTTATCCACGGCTCTGGCTTATGTGTGAAAAACTTGCCACCCGTTATTTTTATCATTACCCCTAAGCAAAGAAAAAATAACAAGCTAAAGAGAGGGACTCAAGCCCTTGGTCATATGCCACTATGTACAACTCTGTAGGTTAACACCCAGCCAGTTGTGGACTCAAGCCACGTTTCCTAAACGTTACATGAAACACACACACAACTTCTCATCATACAATAAAAAACCCAGTTCATTTTTACTCACGTAAGAAGAACGCTGTTTTTAAGTAGAGAGAAAGACATAAGCCTTGGCCAAATGCTAGAACTTACAACCTTGCTATGCTATACAAAATAGCGACAAACACAATTTTCAAAGAAAACTGTACAACACTCCAAGCAAGAAAAAGCAACCCCAACATTTGTAGCTGCGAGTTCACATAGCACACGTCGTATCCATAGACGGCGGGTGAGTTGGACATTAGGGTAGGCTATATGTAGCAGGGTGGATTATCCCTGCTTCGTGGGAACTGTGGTGCACGGTCACTAGGTAGCGAGACACAGTAGCACTCGGGCACGCTGCACCTCCGTCTTTGGGGTCCGGAGCGTCAACTGGAGGCTGGCAGTGGGAGTGTATGAGGCCCAGGATTTACAAACCTGGTCCGGTACTCTGGTCTTCCTCCCTCTCTCTTGGGCAGTCAGCAGTACTCCCCAACACACCCTCACTCTCCACAATTGTCTCCTTAGCCCCCCCCACACCTAATGACTGGATGGTAAAGAAATAACTTGGTTCCCCCCGCAAGCAGTACCCTCCCTCAGTAACACCAGAAACCTTACAGTGGGAAAGGGAAGGTTGAATAGGAAGGGGTTAATAATGGATATATTACCCGCATCAAAGGGTTAGGGTTAGGCTCAATAAAAGACACGCACACCGTGCTCCCGTTCAGGCTGAGTAGTGTAATAGCATTGGCCTAGTTACAACATAGCTACGGCTGGTGATTGTTGCACCATGGGTATTGTAACTGAGGGGTACAATTCCCTGACTGTATTGTTAGATATGATATTTAATACCACTACCTCTTGTACTTTAACTTCTGGCCATCCAGTACATGATATAAGTATGATGAACACTTTCCCACCTGATGAAACGAATCCACACAAATGTACCAAATCGAAGGTTTAATATAGCAAAAGGTATATACAACGTTCACTTAATTACATTTATGATTTGAAATATGAAATATGCACTTTTATGGCAAATTAGTATTCGTAGGTAAATCAACATTGAATGTCCAATCTCTGGTTACGCAGGGAGTAAGTATACAACCTGGAATATTTAGGAAACGATAGCGATGGTACTTAAATGATTATAGCTGGATACACTAAGGGGGGGGGGGGGTGTCCCGCTGGTTGTAAGACAGTAGGAGGGGGGGGTTAGAGAAGCCGCTGACGGTATCCCATCTGGCCGACGGTGTCTTGGGAGAATTCAAAGTCTTGAACACGGTGCCCACAGAACCTCGGTCCGCAGACGAATACAGCTGGACCCTCTGTGGACAGTAGCTGCCGGTCCACAACGGAGAGACGTGAGGCGACCTCACTGGTGTAGAGCGCCGTCTCACCTGGAGTCCTCTCCGGGGGGTAGTTCCAACACTCCGCAGTGTTGGCCTTTATCCATGGAATAATCAAAGCACCCAAAGCATAATCCAAGCCGTGGAAGGCTCGCCGTCGTCCGGGTAGAGTAATCCAATATACAGGTCCAGTCGCTCTTGGCCCGGAGCTCCTCGGATGCAAGCACCACTAGGGGTCTGCCCAGCCTGGTTAAGCGTCCAGATAACGTCAGGAACGATGGGGGTACTGATAACTTTAGAACTCTAACCGAACGATGCACCATACATAAATAGACTATTATTAGCTTAATAGAATACGTCCAACTCGACGGTATAGTGCCAAACTATGACTATTCAACTATTAATCTACACGATATCTCAATGCCTATTCTGGGGCCAAGTAGGCCTTACTACACCACACGTGCGTCGTGGGGAGGCTTTGCGTCTGTCACTCTGTTGGAGGGTAAAGAACTGGACTAAAAGAAGTTCTACTTTACTTGCGCCATATATATATGCGCTATGAACAAATAGTACCATTCGTATTTCGCCCGACATATCCCTGCGCGGAACCGGGGCTTGCCACGACATGTTAGGCGGCACGATTGAACTTGGACCTAGGGGTATGGCAACCTGGCGCCAGGTTCTCGTCCAATGGTAGAATGAAACTATTATGGGCTGTTTAGTAGACTAAAGGGATATTCAGTGCATATTGTACAAGGAATATACAGGGGATATCAAACGATATACAAATACAATTAAATATATATATATAAATAAATATATATATTCGGTTTAATCTGATCCTTCACAACAGCCGCCCCCTAATTAGTCCCACCTAATTAGCTAAGCAGAGACAGATTAACCGCACTGTCTACCACTCAAGGTCCGCTGTAAGGGTCAGTCAACTCACAAAGTCATGGGGTCATGGTCATCATCGATAGTATCTGGGAGTCGGGGCAGTTCTATGAGCCTCGCCACGGGACGTGTGTAAGTGCGCCCTTGGACGAGTACTTCAGCTGCTCGGACCTTGCCATCGGCACCGGTGATCACTTTGCTTACGCGGCCAGCCGGCCACATAGCTCTGGGTAGTGACTGGTCAATGATCATGACGACTGTTCCTTCTGTCAAATTGTCTCTCTCTTTTACCCACTTCTGGCGGGTCTGTAGAGACGGTAGGTAGTGAAGTAGGAAGCTGCTCCAAAACTTGTCAGCTAGTACTTGGCTGTACCTCCACATTCTTCGGCCGTTCGCTTCTTCAGGCCTGTACATTGTCTGGGGTAGCGCGGGGTCCAGCCGCCCCATTAGGAGTGTGTTGGGGGTGACTGGGTCGACATCTGCTACATCACTGGAGACGTAACCGAGGGGCTTTGAGTTCAATACTCCCTCGATCTCCGTGAGGACTGTCATTAGGACTTCCTCCGCCACAGTCTGGGCTCCAAGTACGGCGTACAGGGCTGTCTTTATAGAACGTACTTCTCGTTCCCAGGTTCCACCGAAGTGGGGTGCGTTCGGGGGATTAAACTGGAAGTCAATCTGGGATGGAGCGAGGTGGGTCTTAAGTTCTGGGCCCATAGCTTGGAAGCTCTCTCTCAGCTCTCTTTCTCCGCCTTTGAAGTTGGTCCCGTGATCAGACAACAATGTAGACGGTTTTCCTTTCCGTGATGTGAATCTTCGGAAGGCCATAAGGAATGAGTCTGTGCTCATGGTCGGAAGGAGCTCGATATGTATCGCTCTGGTGGTCATGCATTTGAATACAATACCCCACCGCTTCTCGGTGCCTCTTCCTCTCTTTATATACAACGGGCCAAAGCAGTCCATGCCTGTGGAGTGGAATGGCTTGTCGCCGATTCGGAGGCGACAGGGGGGTAAGTCAGCCATCCGTGGTATGCTGGGCTGCGCGCGCCACTTGCGGCAGTCTAGACAGGTTCGCTGGAAGCGCCGTACTGCTTCTCTCCCTTGCAATATCCAATAACGACGTCTGATATCCGCGAAAACTCTCTCTGCTCCTGCGTGGTGTACATCCTCGTCGTATTTCTTTATGATCAGCTCTGTGACCTTGTGTCGGCTGTTCAAGACGATCGGGTACTTAATGTCATCTGGTAGATCGGGGGCTCTCCGCAGGCGACCACCCACTCTGATGAGATTATGGGCGTCACTCTCTGGTGCCAGGTGAATCAGTCTGCTGTCTGATGGGACGGGGTTTCCTCCCTGTAGACAGTCTAGCTCATCGGGGAACGAGTCTCTCTGGGCTCGTTGTAGTAGAAGAAGTTCTGCTTCTTCGTAGTCAGCTGCTGACATGTCAGTGGTGGACTGAATCTCTGGGTGGTGCCGCAGGAATGTTCTTTGCTGCGCACTCTCTAGGGTAATGCAGTCATCTATGTTGGGGTCTGTGGAGGCGACAGTGCTCAGTCCACAGAACATAGGTTTCTTGTTCTCAGCCTCCTCGTTACTTGCTTCCCGCGGGGTGGGCGTAGGCCAATCTCCTTCCGGGAGCTTGAGGAATTCTGGTCCGTCACTGTAGATGTTGCGACGGGTTAGGTCATCCAGAGACATTCCCCGGGTGATGACGTCAGCTGGGTTGTGTTTGGTGTCCACATACCGCCAGCTCGCTTCTTCTGTTAACTCTTGAATCTCGGTGACTCTGACTCCCACGAAGACTTTGTATCTGCATGAATCAGACTTGATCCATGTGAGTACTGTCGTGGAGTCTGACCACAAGATTGTTCTGTGCACCGGAATGGTGAGTTCACGTTGGATTAACGTGGCTAGATGCGCTCCTGCGAGGGCTGCGCAGAGCTCTAGACGTGGGATAGATTGTTGCTTACATGGGGCTATTCTTGAGCGGGCCAGGATGAAAGCAGTGTGTATCTTTCCTCCCTTCTCTTGGGCACGCAAGTAGGCCACCGATCCGTAGGCTACTTCGGAGGCGTCGCTGAAGACGTGTAGATCAATCTCGCATGTCTCTGGCCTCACTGTGGATGGGAAGTAGCTGCGGCGTATATTGACGCCTGGGAGTGAGCGGAGTTCCGTCTCCCACTCTCTCCATGTTGAGGCAAGGTGTGCGGGTATTGGGTCGTCCCAGCCCTGGTCCTTGTCCCATAGTGCTCGTACAATCATCTTTGCCCTGGTGGTGTAAGGTAGAATACATCCCAACGGGTCATATTGTCTGGCGAGTGTTCTGTACACACTCCGTCTGGTGGTCGGTATCGCCGTCGACCTTCCCTGCTCTGGAACCAAGGGTTTGTGTCTATAGTGGAGCGAGTCTGTTTTGAAGCGCCAGACTAGTCCTAGTGTCATTTCTTGGGCTTCTCCTGGGATTGTCGCCATCCAGGTCTCGCTGCTGGCAGCCTTGTCCGCGGAGGAGAGGCTGCGCAATACGTGCGGGTCACTGCTGGCCCACTGCCTGAGATCAAAGCCGCCTTTGATCAGGGAGGCGCGTAACTTGATTAGGAGAGCCTCGGCTTCTTCTTGAGTCGAAACGCTTTGTAAACAGTTGTCCACGTAGAAACTGTTCTTCACACTGTGTTGGACCTCTTCATCTGCTGCTGGGTCCTCTGTGACGTGTTTCTGTAGTGCAAATGTAGCACAGCACGGGCTGCATGTGGTTCCGAAGGGGAGTACTTCCCACTGGTAGATGGCTGGGTTCTCATCTCCGATCCTCTCTCTCCATAGGAACCGCAGCAGGGGCTTGTCCTCCTCTACTAGTCTCACCTGCAAGAACATCCCTTTGATATCCCCGCTGATAGCCACCTTGTCCTGGCGGAAGCGCAGTAACACGCCTAGTAGGGAGGGGCCGAGTGTGGGACCGGGCAAGAGCTCTTTATTCAGATTTTGGGATCCGATCTGGTAGCTGCAGTTAAACACAATGCGATCCTTGCCGTTGTGATGGACCTTGTGATGCGGCACGTACCATGATTCGGTCGTCTGATCGGCCTCTTTAATGTCAATCTTTGTTACGTGTCCCGCTGTGATTAGCTTCTCAATCTCGGCGCGGTACACACTCTCTTGAGCGGGGTCTTTGGCTAGGCGCCGCTCCGTGTTCAATAGATAGCGCTCCGTGGCGTCTTTCTTTGCGTGAAAGGTGGGCATTCCCTCTCGCCTCAGGAGTGGAGTTGCGTATCTCATCACTCCGCCGACTGTGACTCTCTTTGTCCCCTGCTCGAGTAGGTTGATGGCGTAAATGTCTTCTTTAGAGCGAATATCTTTCTTTTCGTTCTTAAAGGGCATTGTCTCTAGGGTCCATAGCCTCTCGACATGCTGCAGGAGAGTGGTGTCTTCTTCTGTCGTTCTGGAGTGGAGGCAGCTAGTGGCTGCTGTTCGGTTGAGAGATTTAGCGAGGGGGCCTTGTAGGGTCCACCCTAGGCGGGTCTCGACTGCTGCAGGACAGCCTCGGGGGCCTGTATGGACCCGGTCAATCGGGACTATGAGTTCTGCATGGTCGGAGCCTATCAGCAGGGTCGGGGTAGCGCCGTCTATGAGCGGGATAGGTAATTGGCGCAGGTGCACATATTTATCCATCAACTTGGTGACAGGGTAGGTGTACTGCGATAGTCCTATTTCTTGGCTGGTGAAAGCATTTGTAATCTTGTACCGTCGCTCTGGCTGCCCGTTTGCTGCGATAGTGAAGGAGACATTCTCGCCTTTTATCGTCTTTAAATCTCTTCTTATTGTCCGAATCGTCATTTCGTTCTTGCTCCCCCGCAGTCCCAGCTGGGCCGCAGCGGACGCGAGCAGAAGGGTCTTCTCTGACCCGTCGTCAAGGACGGCGTAGGTGTCCATGACTTTATCTTGGTAGCTCAATGTCACACGGACTACCTTTAAGAGCACTTGGGCGCCGCTGCTGCTGGCGGGGTCAATGTACATGACACTTGCCTTGGTGCCGCTCCGTGGTGCAGGTGGGGGCCGTCTTCCGTTACTTTCGTGTAGTATATCTAGATGGGCTCCATCGCACCGGCTGCACCTTTTCTTTAGGCGGCATTCGGCTGCCATGTGGGGCCGCGCACATCGATAACAGCGCCGGTTGGACTTTATCCATTGACTCACTTCTTCTGCATTCATCTTTGTGAATAGGTCACATTGTGACAGCCAGTGTTCTTTCTCACAGTAGGGACACGCTATCTTCCACTTCTCTTTTCTCGAGGGGGTGCTGTGACTCTTACTGCTCGGTACTGACTCTGATTGGTGCATGACAGTCACCGATCTTCTTCCATCATTTATTCTCCTGGGTCCCTCTCTGGAGCTTGGCGTGCTCCGCCCGAATGTATCTAGTCGTAAGCTGCTGACTTCTCTCGCCAGGAAGTCGGCTAGATCAAGGAGGGATGGCTCGGGGCCGTTGGGATCCCGGTAATCTCTCTGCCGCCTAAAGCGCTCCTGTCTTGCGGGTGGCAGCTTCTCCAAGATCCTCTCGACGTTAGAGTTGGCGTATAGCTCATGCATGCCCTTCTCCCGTTGCGCTCCCAGCATCCCTACCAGTGACTGCACTTTGATTGACAGGTCGTCTAGTGAGCGATTGTCTGTGGCTGGGGGTAGGCGATCAATATGCCTTATCTCTTGGATTACGTAATCCCATATACGTCCATATCTCTGGTCCAGCGCCGCTAGGGCCGCTGTGTATGGTGTCGAAGAGGTGGCATAGGCTAGCGCTATATTGTGCGCTCGCGGTACTTTCAGGTGCTTCAGTAATATTGCATACTTGTGGCGTTCATCAGCGACATCCACCATCATTGTCTCTAAGCACATCCGGAGCTCCGTGTACTGTGCTCGACTCTCATAGGCGAAGTCTGGGAATGACGGTGTGGCATTGTATGACGCCGTGGATGGCTGATACATCGGCGAGCGTTGGGGGAGAGACCTCCTGGGCGAGTCCCCTCTTGCGCCTCGCTGTGGGCTGGTACTGACAGGGTACCATGGCCCGCTGGTCCAGGTGCTATTCCTCGGGGCTGGTCGTGCGTCGTGTTCACCCGTGAATAGAGTCGGGGGTCTGTAGCGCAGCGCCGCGGGGGTATAGCCTGGACTGTATGGGACCTCCTGGTCCGGTGGAGTACTGTGCTGTCGTCGGGCTTGGTTCTCCTCCTCTCCCTCTTCTTCCTCTATCAGATCTTCCAGATCCTGGAAGAACACTTTCCCACCTGATGAAACGAATCCACACAAATGTACCAAATCGAAGGTTTAATATAGCAAAAGGTATATACAACGTTCACTTAATTACATTTATGATTTGAAATATGAAATATGCACTTTTATGGCAAATGAGTATTCGTAGGTAAATCAACATTGAATGTCCAATCTCTGGTTACGCAGGGAGTAAGTATACAACCTGGAATATTTAGGAAATGATAGCGATGGTACTTAAATGATTATAGCTGGATACACTAATGGGGGGGGGGGGGTGTCCCGCTGGTTGTAAGACAGTAGGAGGGGGGGGTTAGAGAAGCCGCTGGCGGTATCCCATCTGGCCGACGGTGTCTTGGGAGAATTCAAAGTCTTGAACACGGTGCCCACAGAACCTCGGTCCGCAGACGAATACAGCTGGACCCTCTGTGGACGGTAGCTGCCGGTCCACAACGGAGAGACGTGAGGCGACCTCACTGGTGTAGAGCGCCGTCTCACCTGGAGTCCTCTCCGGGGGGTAGTTCCAACACTCCGCAGTGTTGGCCTTTATCCATGGAATAATCAAAGCACCCAAAGCATAATCCAAGCCGTGGAAGGCTCGCCGTCGTCCGGGTAGAGTAATCCAATATACAGGTCCAGTCGCTCTTGGCCCGGAGCTCCTCGGATGCAAGCACCACTAGGGGTCTGCCCAGCCTGGTTAAGCGTCCAGATAACGTCAGGAACGATGGGGGTACTGATAACTTTAGAACTCTAACCGAACGATGCACCATACATAAATAGACTATTATTAGCTTAATAGAATACGTCCAACTCGACGGTATAGTGCCAAACTATGACTATTCAACTATTAATCTACACGATATCTCAATGCCTATTCTGGGGCCAAGTAGGCCTTACTACACCACACGTGCATCCTGGGGAGGCTTTGCGTCTGTCACTCTGTTGGAGGGTAAAGAACTGGACTAAAAGAAGTTCTACTTTACTTGCGCCATATATATATGCGCTATGAACAAATAGTACCATTCGTATTTCGCCCGACATATCCCTGCGCGGAACCGGGGCTTGCCACGACATGTTAGGCGGCACGATTGAACTTGGACCTAGGGGTATGGCAACCTGGCGCCAGGTTCTCGTCCAATGGTAGAATGAAACTATTATGGGCTGTTTAGTAGACTAAAGGGATATTCAGTGCATATTGTACAAGGAATATACAGGGGATATCAAACGATATACAAATACAATTAAATATATATATATAAATAAATATATATATTCGGTTTAATCTGATCCTTCACAACAGGTATCCTCATACAATGCTTGCAGTCTGGTTATTACATAATTACACCTAGGCACTAAGTGCTCTCACTGTACACGGACCAAGTACTGTTCACTGTACACAGACCAAATACTGCCCACGTCTGGGCTGGACACAGTATCTACCTTCCCTAAGGGTTTTACCCAGTGGCGGCTGGTGGGTTTTTCTCTTGGTGGGTCGATCATACCAAAAATGTACATGTACCAAGGCACAATGCCACACTGCACAAACACGCGCGTGCGCACGCATCGCGAAACCACACACTACTGTGTGCGTCAGAGAGCGTCGGTGAAACCAAAAGCATACGGATATTTAAGTAGGTACAGTTACAGTACAACTATCACCATTGTCATCAATATATGAGCACAGTCAGTCAAATGCAGCCAATATGCCCTACAGTGCTTCTCAAACTTTTTCTGTCAGGCCCCCCTTTGGCGGACCAAAATATGTTGCCCCCCCGCCCCAACAAAATAGTCATGAAATGGGCCATGTTTAAATGTATTGAAATTTATATCGTGACCTTTCAAATTGGCCCTATATTTTGTTTTCAGAGCTGTCATGGATGAAAAGCCAGCTTCACACCGATACTGTATGTGGTGCTGAATGGTATCAACACCTTAACTGCTGCATCATGATATACTTGGTGGGCCATGAGATGAGATACTTGGTACTCAGCACCACTAGGCCTGCCGCGATAAGCAATAAATCGATTAATTGCTGCGATAATTAAAATGAATGCAATGATTTTGACGGGCGCGATTAATTGCTATTTGCGCGTTTGTTTTAATGAGGCGGAACCAGTGCCGCTTGTCAGTCACTGTCCGTGTTGGGAGGCGGGCCGCTGACGTTACTAGAGTACAGCACGGGAGCTCCGTGGGGCAACGCCACAGCTTAACTACATTTCTCAATAGTGTTGCTCCTTTTAACCAAGTAGCATTATTTGTAGTGTAACGTTAGCTATTTTTAGACCCAAGTAGTTACTCGCTACTGCCCGGAGAAACTGGACTGCTAAATAAAGATGAAAGATAGAGCTTTGATTATCATTCCATGCTAACATTAGCAAACGAAATACAACGTATAGCATAGCTACAAGTACAACACAGAATAACGTTAATACAATTACATGCATCATTGTTTACAATGAACGGGTGGGGCTAGTCAAAGGACTGGACACGGGGACAAGTTAAACATGAATTAATTTATTATAACACTCCGGTAGTTTCGAGTCGTGCTGCAGTGCTTACGCACCACAGCTATTCTATTATATACTGCTTTGACGCTTCCTCCTCATCGTTGATTGCCTGTAGTAGCTGCATCTAACGTTAGTAGCTAACGTTAAAACTAACCTAAAGTTAGTTGTTCACCAACAATCTCAACATTTGTTATTAGCTCAAAAACAACCGGACGAGACAAGTTGTCGGCTCATATGTTCTGCTTAGGATAATCACAACAATACTTCCGGTCCGGTCGGTGGGCTTCAAAATAAAAGTCTAAAACCGGAAAAGACGGAGCGGTGGGCTTCAAAATAAAAGTTTTGGGAAATAAATTTCTCAAAAAAAAATCTCTAACCGGTCGCAATAATATCGCTTATCGCGATATTTTCGGGGGCAATTAATCGCCCAGCAAAATGTGTTATCGTGGCAGGCCTAAGCACCACACTCTGAAACTAGCTCTCCGGGTGGTATAGATGAGATTTCAAAGAGTTCTTCCAATAGTTTGGATGGAGATGTGTCAGGAAGCTTTGTCTCAATGTTGTCTGTAAAGTTTTTTTTTATCCAGAGTAACTTGGTGATCCTTTTCTGTGTTTTATTAAATAATGATTCAGATTTTGAGAAATTGTATTTTCATGGAGAACTGTGCAGCTGCAACAGATAGCACTTTAGTGATCATTTTCTGTAATCCAATTTTATTTTTATTTTTTTTATATAAATCTCAAGGCCCCCCCTGTCATGTCTCTGCGCCCCCCCTGGGGGGCGCGCCCCCCACTTTGAGAAACACTGCCCTACACAATCAGAGAGTGAGAGAGAGAGTGAGAGAGAGGATAGAGAGAGAGAGATAGAGAGAGAGAGAGAGAGAGAGAGAGAGAGAGAGAGAGCGAGCGAGCGAGCGAGAGAGAGAGAGAGAGAGAGAGAGAGAGAGAGAGAGGAGAGAGAGAGAGAGAGAGAGCGAGAGTGAGGGAGAGAGAGAGGGAGAGAGAGAGGGAGAGAGAGAGGAGAGAGAGAGAGAGAGAGCGAGAGAGAGAGAGAGAGAGAGAGAGAGAGAGAGAGAGAGAGAGAGAGAGAGAGAGAGAGAGAGAGAGACGAGAGCGAGGGAGAGAGAGAGGGAGAGAGAGAGGGAGAGAGAGAGGGAGAGAGAGAGAGAGAGAGAGCGAGAGAGAGAGAGAGAGAGAGAGAGAGAGAGAGAGAGAGAGAGAGAAAGATCGCGACTCACCAGCTTGTTGTTGTTAAATGACAGCAGAGCAGGCAGCAGGGCTTGATAAAGTATAATCCACTCCATGGCATTGTCACTTTGTTAATTGAAACGTGGTGGGCTTGATAAAGTGTATAATCCGCTGTTGATGATGTATATCCAGAACACTGTCCACTGTCCACCAGACTGCATCCGCCATATACTTAGCTGTTAGCACCACAACAAGACAGTTTGTCCATTTCCGCGTCGAACAGACTGCAAACTACCTGGCGTTCTATCGCCATGCTCTAAGACAAACTCTAACCTTAACCAACTTTGAAAGAGTGCCTAAGCTTAACCGTCGAAAGAACTTGCAGTCACGCTCTAAATAGCTGCATCTCAGTCACAACAACACAACTCTCTCCCGAATAAGCTAGATTTGGAACATTAGAAAGTGGATTCGGCCAATCAAAGATCGTCTCCGCGAAATGCTGCTACGAAAAAAAAACTGACGTCGGCCAATCAGAGAGCGTCTCCGCGAAATGCGGCTACAGAAATTCTAGACGCTGCTGCCTAGACCGCTTCAAATCGCGCCCGGATTCCAACATAATAGTCATATTTCAACGCACAACGCGTTACGCACTGATTGGCTGTGACGGATACAGCGATCGAACAGTGACGCGCACTCAGAGCGATATCGCGTCTAGCCCGGGCCAAGAAATTAAAAAAAATACAAAAATAAAAAAAAAGTTAGTCACTTCCTGTTCCTGAAAACGAGTATTTTTTATTTTATATAGTAACGTTATATTGTGCATTGGAAACACAAACATACTTAAAATTAGTAAATATTATTCATTTTAAACATGTTTATATTATTTATAGGGCTATAAAACAAAAAACTAAAAAATTATTGTTCTTGTTCTCATATAACCAGGGCAGGGCCTGAGGGGGTGCGGCCGCCACTGGTTTTACCTATACTGCTCCAAGTCAGTAATATGGGGAAAGGAGGGGGAACATAGGGGAGGAAAATAGAAGGATTCACTGAACGGGAAATATTATGAAACACACATGTTATCACGCTCAAAGGAAATGAAAATAAAACAAAATGTGAGCCCACAATTACCAAAACAAAATCCCTATGCTAATGCCGGCATGTAATGTTTGGGGTCTGTAATTAGCAACGTTAACTTCGCCCGCGGCTGCACCACACTGTGTATGATGTAAGGATCCGGAGCATAGCGTTTATACTCATCAAAAATGGCCGCCTCGCCGCGCCACTGTTGTCCGTGAGGCAAGATGGCGTCGAACACTCTCGGCGAGAACACCAGCAGGCGGAGCTGGAGCAGAGAGGCAGTGTTGGCTGAGAGCGTGTGCTGGGCGATGCCGACCTCTGCTGGTCGGCGCACACTCTCGTGCTGCAGGCAGCCAGGTGCAGAGCTGATGCAGGACGCCGGTGAAGACAGCTGCTGACGGCCGGAGCAGACTGTTTGCAGGTCCAACCGTATCTGGCTCGCAATCTATACCGGCACAGTAACTGCTATAACCCGACTACTGTGAACTCAGATATAGTATTAGCCGCACGCTATCTATACCGCTCACTGTAACTACTATAACTCGAGTACTCCTATGCTAACCCACCGTTGCTCTGGTGGGGCTCTCTGATGGTTCCTCCACGGGGCTTCCACGGCACCTCCCGTTTTAGCTGCGACTGTTCACAACAACGATCCAAGCAGCAGAGACTCTCCTTCCGGCTCTCTCCCCCATATATGTCCTTGCATCTCTCTCTGTCTGCTACTGCCCCCTGCTGGTCCCGCCTGCCAGTCACACCAGGGAAGGATGGTGAAAATAATCCAATAGTTATAATCCATATTCCAGTGCTCTTCGGAAGGGGACGCTTGTGTCATTGTTCGTGTGAATGTCAATGAAACTAGTTAGAATGTCTTGGTGTAGAAAGGGGAGACAAAAGGCAAGTCAGCAGCTCTGAATAATAAGCAATACTTCAGGCTGCTACATTTCCCCCTACTTTAAACTTGCTAAGTCCTCTGCAAGTTAACAACAAAACACCAACCAACGCATGCATGAAAACGGTCCTGAGACCAACAGTTTCCCGCATAGATCGACAATCACACATTATGCTAACAGTTTTACACACTCCTTCATGAGTTGGACACACTGTTCAGCAAACACACTTTTGAGCACGTAGTCCTGGCGATACCGAGCGGGTAGCCGACCTCTGGTGCTCCTCTGGGGCCGAGTGGGCTCCACTCTGGGGGGTTCCACCTCTCCCACCTCCGACTCCGTGTCGGATTCTTCAGTGTCCGTCGGCGGGTCATGGACCACAGCCGCGCCCTCCGGGGCCATCGGTGGACCGCCCACGACCTCCTCTTCGACTCCGTCTCCGCCGCCTTCCGCCTCCTCTCCTGAGGGGGTCGACTCCACCTCTGACTCGGCACTCGCAGCCTCCTCAGGGGCGTCCCGCAGGGGCCCGGGATGGTTACACGCCCTAGGATGCGGTTCCCGCCGGTGCCCGAAAGCACCTCCGATGTCTGATTCGGACGAGCTCCGCGGTGCCACCGGGATCTGTCGAGGGGCCCTCCCCCGCACTTCCGGGTCAGAAACCGGGAAGGGACAGGTCTTGAGCTGGTCTCGATGCACGGTCCTTTCTGGACCCCCTGCTTCGGGCCTGACCGTGAACACGGGTGTCCCTTCGTGGCTCTGCCTAACCACCACATACGCCGTAGGCTCCCACTTGTCCTGTATCTTATTACGGCCGCGGATTCGGTGGTCGCGTACCCGGTCTCCGGCCCGCAGGAGTGCACCTCTGCTCTTCCTGTCGTTAATTCTCTTGCGTCGATGAGACGCCTGCTTCGCCGTGGCCTCAGCAGCCTCCGCAGCGGCCTTTAGTCGCTCATGGTGACTCTGCACCCACTCGTCTAGGTCCGCCGCCCCCTCCTCGATGACGTCTCTGCCCCCCAGGACATCCCGGGGCATCCTAGCATCCCTCCCAAAGAGTAGGTAGAAGGGAGAGTATCCCGTGGAGGAGTGCACGTGGCAGTTGTACGTAAGTACCAACTCGGGTAGGTGCTCCTTCCAGTCCCGCTTCTTCTCCGCGGGCAGACTACGCAGCATGTCGTGCATTGTCCGATTGAACCTCTCGCATTGCCCAATCCCCTGGGGGTGGTAAGGCGTGGTACGTCTCTTTGAAATCCCGTACAGTCGGCAGAGCTCCTTGATGACGCTCGACTCGAAATTTCGCCCTTGATCGGCATGGAGTCGGGCAGGGCAACCGTAGTACACAAACCAGTACTTGATGATGGCAGCGGCGGTGGTCTTCGCAGTCTGGTCTTTGGTCGGTACGGCAATAGTGAATCTGGTGAACATATCGGTCAGCACCAGTACGTTCTCGTAGCCACCCGCCGACCTCTCCAATACGGTGAAGTCCATGGCCAGGACCTCCATGGGTGCCGTCACGTTAGTGCAGGTCATCTGGGCCTGGGCTTTAGGGAACACGTCAGAGGCTAATGCACATCGCTTGCATTGCTGCACCCATTGCTTCACCTCTTCTGCCATTCCGATCCAGTAGTAACCTCGCCTCATCAGGACCACCGTCCCTCGTCCCCTGTAGTGTCCCGCGTCTTCGTGCTGGGTCTCGTAGATCCTCCTTCGCAGGGCTGTGGGCACCACCAGCTGGAGAACCTCCTCTCCATCCCGGGGATCGCTTACGCGCCGAAACAGCACTTGTTGGTGCAGACGGAATCGTTCCCACTGCCCGTATAACTTGCGGAGTTTCGGGTCTCCTTCCTTCAGCTGTACTTTAGTGGGAGGGATCCCCTGTGTCACCGCCCGCCACACCGGACCCAACTCGGGGTCGTCTGCCTGGAGCTGCCGCATTTCCGCCCAGTCATATCCGCTGTTCCCCTTCTGTGCCGCTATCCGTCGTGCACCGACACTCGAGACCTCCCGCGTCTCCGTCGGTCTCCCGGGGCACAGCTGGGCCCGTACTTCCTCCGCTGGGACCACGACGTAGCCCTCGCGGGCGACTGGGGCGGGGACGGACAATGGGGCGGCCCGTTCCTGGAGACCCTGACGGGTGTGGGTGCCGGCCGCGGGTATCATTAGGAAGTCCTTTTCAGTGTCTTCCACTTCAGGTTCTGATTGCATCGGCATGCGAGACAGAGCGTCTGCGTTCTGGTTGAGTCGACCAGGTTTGTAGTGCACCACGAAGTCGTACTCCGCAAGCTGAGCGTTCCACCGCTGCTCCACTGCTGAGATCCGTGCCGAGGTGCCTCAGCGGGTTGTGGTCGGTGATCACGGTGAACTGGGCGTACATCAAGAGGTCTCTGAACTTCTCAGTGACTGCCCACTTCAGGGCGAGGAGTTCCAGCTTGAACGCACTATAATTTTGGTCATTCCTTTCGGACCCACGCAGGCCTCGGCTCGCGAAGGCGATGACCCGCTCCACTCCCTCTTGTTTCTGACTTAGTACCGCTCCCAGTCCCAAGTAACTCCCGTCTGTGGTCACTATGAAGGGGAGCTGGAGGTCGGGGTAGGCCAGCACCGGGGGTGCCAGGAGGCACTGCCGCAGGTGGTCGAAGGCCGTCTGACACTGCGGAGTCCACTTGAAGGCCTCGGGCCGGCCTTTGGCGAACCCCTTCTTTTCTTTCCCCATCAGGGCGTGCAGCGGCTGGGCCACCTGTGCGAAGCGGGGCACGAACCGCCGATAGTAAGACAGGAACCCGATCACCTGCCTCACTTCCTTCGCTGAGCGTGGCGCCGGCCAGTCTTCCAACGCCTTCACTTTGTCGGTGTCGACCTGTATGCCGGCCGCGGAGACGACGTGTCCCAGGAACTTGACTTCGGTCTTCAGAAGGAAGCACTTCCGGGGCTTGAGTTTGAGCCCATGCTCCCGAAGTCGTCCAAACACCAGGTCCAACTTCTGACAGTGGCTCTCGAAGTCCCTGGCGAACACCAAGACGTCGTCTAGATAGACGAGTAGGACGTCGAAGGCCAGGTCTCCCAGCACGGCGGTCATCAGCCGCTGGAATGTCGCTGGTGCGTTGCACAGCCCAAAGGGCATACGGGTCCACTGGTAGAGGCTGAAGGGCGTCGTGACTGCCATCTTCTCTTGGTCTTCTTCTTTCACCGCCACCTGGAAGTAGCCGGCGGTGAGATCGAACGAAGAGAAGATCTTGGCCTGCCCCAAGGCGTCTAGGGACTCCTCGATGCGAGGTAGGGGGTACGCGTCCATGTGCGTCACGTGATTTAGGCGGCGGTAGTCGCAGCAGAACCGCACGGAGCCATCCTTCTTTATGACGATCACGGCTGGTGACGCCCACGGACTGCAGCTCTCTACTAGGACACCCTGGTTCACCAGGTCTTGTACGTGTCTCTTCACTTCTTGGAACACGTGGGGCGGTATTCGGCGGTGTCGTTGCTTGACCGGGTGTGCGTCACCAGTGGGAACGTAGTGCGTGATGGTGGTTGTGTAACCATAGTCCCCGTCGTCGACGGAGAACACCGCCTTGTGTTTCTCCAGCACTTGATTTAGCCGGCTCACTTGGGCCGGTGTGAGATCCTGCAGGTTCGCCTGCACGGCCACGGCGAGCCCGCGGATCTTCCCGTCCGGCTCCGCCTCTGGCGGGCTGGCTCGAGTCTCAATCGCCGTCACTCGGACGCCTCCGTCTACTTCCTCCACGGTCACCCTCTCCTGGGGCCTTACCTGACGGGGGCAGTGAAGCTCTGCCAGCCTGGACCGGGGTCGGAGCACCATCTCGACGTCGGTCGGGTTCAACACCCGCACAGGCACTCTCCCCTGTCGGGCGTATGTCACCACGTTCGCCACCAATAGTCCGGGAGGCAGGTTGGCACTCGGCGTATTCTCTAGCATCACGGGACGCCGCATCCCCGCTGTCGTCTCGCAGCGGCCTGAGACGACCACTTCGCTGTGCGGGGGAATGACCACAGACTCTCTGCCGGCCACCTTGACGTACCCCATCTTTCCCGGGGCGGTACACTCTCGGCCTTCTTGGGCCAGGACGGCGACCACACGGCGGATGGCGATGCTTCTAGCGTCGACACGTCTTCGGTTCACCGGCCGCATCCCCTTGATCCCTGCGAACAGGCCCAGAAGTCCCTGGACGGCGTCTCCTGGGTCCCCTCGGCCTGGGTCGTCTTTTAGTATGAATATGCATTTCCCCGTGAATGTCATCTCTAGGCACTTCACTTCGGCGTAGAGACACCCCACCACTGGGATCTCCAACCCGTTGGCGGCGATGAGAGTGATCCAGTTGGCGGGGGTCAACTTCGACTTCGGGAAGTGTCTTCGAAAGTGGCTCTCGTACATGGTGGTGACTTCGGCGCCGGTGTCGAAGAGACAGCGGGTCTCGACCCCGTCGATCTGGACATCTAGTGTGAGGCATTCCCCTTGCACGTCTTGCGTCTCGGTGTCCTCCGCGGCCGAGTCGGCGACTCCGGTTACGACGGCGTCGACTGTCCTTCGTGTTCCGGGTCGGTACCCTGACGAGCCCAGAGCTTCGGGGTTGGGAGTAGAGGCGGGGCGTGGCTCGCCGGCCGAGCGGGGGCAGTCTCTGCTGATGTGGCCCGGCTGATTGCAGGCATAGCAGATCAGCCGGCCGTCTTCGTCTCGGCTGGGCTCTCGTGTGGCGGCGGTCGCGTTGTCTCGGCGTCGCCGTCCGGTGGCGCCTCTCCGGGGCGCGTCACGTTCCTGTGAGAAGGTCTGGGCTAGTTGCTCCTGGCGTGCACCTAGCCGCTCCATTCCTGCCTGGATCTGTTTAATAGTGTCCCGCAGCGTGTCCACGCTTGGCGGGGTCTCTCGTCCCTCCCCGGTTGCGGCGTGGACCAAGCCCCGGGGGGGACCCTTGTCGGTGGGGAGGACCAGCTCGTCTTCCGTCCAATCGATCGCCGCCTGCAGTACCTGGGGAAACGGCCGCGTCCCGTCCTCCCTCATGTACTTCCGCATTTCTCTCCTCAGGGCCTCGTCTCGGAGACCCACCACAAACCGCTCTTGTAGCAGGGCGGTGGCGTCGGCCACCAGCGTAGGCGCCCGACGTCGTAGGCGACGGATCCTCTCCTGCAGGTCATAGGCGAACTGGCGTACGGTCTCACCGGCGGCCTGTCTTCGGTCGAAGAACTCCCCCAGTCGAACGCTGACCGGGACCTTGTCCCCATAGGTTTCCTTGAGGAGCGCGAACAAGCCTTCCGTGTCTGGGATAGTTCCGGAAGCGTACCATCTGCTTCGCTTCGTCTTTGAGGTGAAGCTGTACGACCTCCGCTTGTTCCTCCGCGGGCACTCGACTGGCACGGAGATGGGTCCTCATGGCCTGGATCCAGTCTTCCACAGGCAGTTCCCCTCTCTCCTTTTCACCCCCAAATTCGCTGCACTTCCGCTCTCGTTGGACGTACACCACCGGGAGGGGCGCTGGAGGGAGCTGTAGGATCATGGCCTGTGCCGCTGCAAGCGACTCTTGTCGCCTGGCCCGTTCCAATTGCTCGTGCTGGTGGTCAAGGACGCCCGCCTGGTCTTGGAGTTTTAAGAACTCCACTTCGGCGGTCAAGGTCTGCACTGTCTCGGCTTCCCTTCCTTCCTCTTTGAGCGGGGGCGGCGAGTCATCTCCTTGCTTCACCCGGGACGGCCCGGCTTTGGCCTCCGGCTTCGGGGTGTCGCTGTCTGACATCTTAGGTCTCTTGGTCGTCACTTACGAGGGAGTGGAGTAGGATGTAGATCCTGTTCGTGACGGCAAATGTAGCAGGGTGGATTATCCCTGCTTCGTGGGAACTGTGGTGCACGGTCACTAGGTAGCGAGACACAGTAGCACTCTGGCACAGTAGCACTCCGTCTTTGGGGTCCGGAGCGTCAACTGGAGGCTGGCAGTGGGAGTGTATGAGGCCCAGGATTTACAAACCTGGTCCGGTACTCTGGTCTTCCTCCCTCTCTCTTGGGCAGTCAGCAGTACTCCCCAACACACCCTCACTCTCCACAATTGTCTCCTTAGCCCCCCCCACACCTAATGACTGGATGGTAAAGAAATAACTTGGTTCCCCCCGCAAGCAGTACCCTCCCTCAGTAACACCAGAAACCTTACAGTGGGAAAGGGAAGGTTGAATAGGAAGGGGTTAATAATGGATATATTACCCGCATCAAAGGGTTAGGGTTAGGCTCAATAAAAGACATGCACACCGTGCTCCCGTTCAGGCTGAGTATTGTAATAGCATTGGCCTAGTTACAACATAGCTACGGCTGGTGATTGTTGCACCATGGGTATCCTCATACAATGCTTGCAGTCTGGTAATTACATAATTACACCTAGGCACCAAGTGCTCTCACTGTACACGGACCAAGTACTGTCCACTGTACACAGACCAAATACTGCCCACGTCTGGGCTGGACACAGTATCTACCTTCCCTAAGGGTTTTACCTATACTGCTCCAAGTCAGTAATATGGGGAAAGGAGGGGGAACATAGGGGAGGAAAATAGAAGGATTCACTGAACGGGAAATATTATGAAACACACATGTTATCACGCTCAAAGGAAATGAAAACAAAATGTGAGCCCACAATTACCAAAACAAAAGCCCTATGCTAATGCCGGCATGTAATGTTTGGGGTCTGTAATTAGCAACGTTAACTTCGCCCGCGGCTGCACCACACTGTGTATGATGTAAGGATCCGGAGCATAGCGTTTATACTCATCAAAAATGGCCGCCTCGCCGCGCCACTGTTGTCCGTGAGGCAAGATGCCGTCGAACACTCGGCGAGAACAGGCGGAGCTGGAGCAGAGAGGCAGTGTTGGCTGAGAGCGTGTGCTGGGCGATGCCGACCTCTGCTGGTCGGCGCACACTCCCGTGCTGCAGGCAGCCAGGTGCAGAGCTGATGCAGGACGCCGGTGAAGACAGCTGCTGACGGCCGGAGCAGACTGTTTGCAGGTCCAACCGTATCTGGCTCGCAATCTATACCGGCACAGTAACTGCTATAACCCGACTACTGTGAACTCAGATATAGTATTACCCGCACGCTATCTATACCGCTCACTGTAACTACTATAACTCGAGTACTCCTATGCTAACCCACCGTTGCTCTGGTGGGGCTCTCTGATGGTTCCTCCACGGGGCTTCCACGGCACCTCCCGTTTTAGCTGCGACTGTTCACAACAACGATCCAAGCAGCAGAGACTCTCCTTCCGGCTCTCTCCCCCATATATGTCCTTGCATCTCTCTCTGTCTGCTACTGCCCCCTGCTGGTCCCGCCTGCCAGTCACACCAGGGAAGGATGGTGAAAATAATCCAATAGTTATAATCCATATTCCAGTGCTCTTCGGAAGGGGACGCTTGTGTCATTGTTCGTGTGAATGTCAATGAAACTAGTTAGAATGTCTTGGTGTAGAAAGGGGAGACAAAAGGCAAGTCAGCAGCTCTGAATAATAAGCAATACTTCAGGCTGCTACATATAGATGGGATGGGACTCGCGTGGAGCGAGCAACATTTTTCCTTTTTCTTTTTTGCTTGCACGCAAACGGTGCACGCAAACGGTGCTGTCCAGGTTCTGATTTCATACAATACACACACCCACTAGGCTACTACAGCGAGCCCCACTCATTTCATATAGTGCAAATTAGTTGTTCAAATGAAGACATCCAACATGATTAACCATTGTCTTACCTTAATGCAACAAAAAAAAATCTACGTTTCGCGCATCAATGATCTTTTCTGCTTTAAGTTTGTCTGTGAGATCACTTTCAATGTGAAGCTGCTTTGAAAACAATGTACATAGTAGCTCTAAAAAGTGTGCACGATTTGATTAACTCTGACTCAGTCTCATCATGCACTCGTAGAGCAAGCCCTTGGCCTCAGGTGATCCGTGTTATGCCCAGGCGGCATGTAACTTGGAATGGCTGATTTGCTAAATGTACTTGTCCTTAATGGAACAGCCAAGTCACCCAGTACAACAGTTCTGGTGAACCTGGAGGTGAAAATCGGAAAGTGGGGGTGGGGCTAGACCAGGGGAGGAAATTAGGCCACTTTACTCGCCAAATGCGAGTATTTTTTACGTTTGGCGAGTGATTCATGAAGACCACTCGCCAGTCTGGCGAGTTGACAGTGCCACGAGAGCACTGCACAAGACCCGCGGACATATATAATGTTTAATAAAAGTTCCCGCAGTACTGGCCAACCCGCGGACATATATAATGTTTAATAAAAGTTCCCGCAGTACTGGCCAACCCGCGGACATATATAATGTTTAATAAAAGTTCCCGCAGTACTGGCCAACCCGCGGAAATATAGAATGTTGAATAAAAGTCCCGTGGTACTGGCCATCAGTCAAGGAAGCACTCGCAAACAGATAACGTTAAACACAGAAGATGGAAAACAGACAGACTGAGCAACGGGGAACTGCATCCAGGCTAGTACAACTCTCGAGTCCAAGGCAAGGACACATTTAAATTACAGAGGTGTATGTTAGTCTATTGCGCACCGGACTACGACGTAAGGTTAGACATTTTATTTCATGCTCAAAAGCCCCTGGCTTGCACATCGCAGTCACGAAAGGGGCTAGCTCAACCAGTGCACAACAGCAGACCAACCCAACTGACGTTACCACAACACTTGACGGTACTTCAAGTTCACAGCACTGTCGTAAGGCCACCGTGCCGTCTTAAAGGCACAGTGAACACTCGGATGCATACACAACATTGACGTGGCTTGACAACCGAGGTTCAAAGTTAACTTGATTGACTGATTGAAAACTTTATTAACAGATTGCAGAATGGGTACAATACAGTACGGCTCAATACACACAATTGTTAAGGGGATGCAGACCAGAGAAAGACTTTCGTCTTGTTTACATCAGGGTCCCCCATTTTCAATTCATCATAACATATGACATACACGACATACAGATAGACAGTACTGCTACATCTATACATTTCACATCTATCTATCTATACACTTCACAACATACTTCGGTTTTTTTCTTTCACTGCCCAACCCAGTCCAACCCAGCATCTTTCACTGCCCAGTTCAGCCCAACCCAGTCCAGAATAGATCCCTCTTTCATGTTAATATGTGTTATGCTAATATTGTGAAGAATAGAGACTGTTATTAATGTTTTATGCTAATAAATATTTTAAAGAGTAGAGACACGGTGTGATTATTACTATGATTGAAAATCAATTTAGACGAAGACATACAAAGAAGTAATTATCACAATTAGCGATTTTTTTGGGCTGGTAAAAAATCAGTTTGTCTGGTAAAAAAAATCAGATACTCGCCAGTTGGCTGGTAAGCCAAAAAGTTAGTTTCCTCCCCTGGGCTAGACCATGGAGGATTTTGAAGACCAGACTGGCATCGGTTAGTTTGATGATGCGGCGTGATTGGTTACTGCCTGCAGTCTGGAATGTTAAACGGCCACCACACCTACTGCCATGACACCTTGGTTGGCCGACCCTTGCGTATTGTCACCACCGGGCTGCAGCAGCACACACACACACAATATCGTAGCAGTGGCGGCCGCTGGGTACTTCGCCACTAGGGGCGCTATACCAAATATTTTGTACAGTACAGTACTGTACCACGCAAGACTCATGGCAAGACGTGAGCGATTCGACTCACGCTCACGGCAATGAATCGGCTCTTATGAACGAGTCGCTCAGCTGTTACTACAACAACACACAACCAGTCAAATAAAGTATAGTCTAGACTCTAATTCACAACTTGAAACACAATATATAAATAGAAAAGTTAGAAACAAAACTCGCCCTGTCTCCAGAGTCCAAACACAGGCAGATATCTCCCTCTCTCCTTCTCTCTCTCACACACAGCGCGACGTGGAATTGATTCGTTACACAATCAGACCTATTATATACCAAGAATAACTTCAGTATGAGTACAGGGCTGTACACATATTTTGCATATTGTTAAACGAGCCAAGGCTAGCTATTAAACTATCGATATGAATCGAAAATCTGGGACCCTGATGTAAACAAGACAAACGTCTTTCTCTGGTCTGCATCCCCTTAACAATTGTGTGTATTGAGCCGTACTGTATTGTACCCATTCTGCAATCTGTTAATAAAGTTCTCATTCATTCATTCATTCAAACATAGACGATATTGAACAAGCCATAATCCACGTATTTTCAATCCGAGAGAGCTGCAGTAGTTAAATCAATGAGCCATCGACATAGTCAGTGTGGTAAGTAACGTTATTATTGCATCCAAGATTGATACACGGCTGGCTAGGCAGTTGGTAGTCATAGTCTTGTGTTATAAAATAAATAAACAATCAGCAATGTCTCGCTTCATGAATGGCCAGCAGTAGTACTGCTCCTAAAAAAAACTATTTACAAACGTTAACGTTAAGCACACAGAGAGAGAGAGAGAGAGAGAGAGAGAGAGAGAGAGAGAGAGAGAGAGAGAGAGACTCACTGTTTAGTTGAAACGTCCAGGGCAGGAGAGCTTGATAAACGTGTATAATCCGCCATATAGCTTGTTAGCCAAGTGTTAGCTCAGCTGAGCTCGTTAGCACAACACTCAACAAGTACATTCCTTTGTCCATTTCCGCTCGAACAGACTGCAAACTACCTGGCGTTCTATCGCCATGCTCTGAGACAAACTCTAACCTTAACCAACTTTGAAAGAGTGCCTAAGCTTAACAGTCTAAAGAACTTGCAGTCACGGCACGGCACGCTCTAAGACAAACAACAGTCCTAGACCAACCTAGGAACCAAGCTAGAAGCTAGAATTGGAACATTAGAAATTGGATTCGGCCAATCAGAGATCGTCTCTGTGAAATTCTGCCATGGAAAAAAATACTGGCGTCGGCCAATCAGAGAGCGTCTCCGCGAAATGCGGCTATGGAAATTCTTCACGGAAGTTCACGCTGCTGCCTAGACCGCTTCAAATCGCGCTCGGATTCCAACATAATAGTCATATTTCAACGCACAACGCCGTATGCACTGATTGGCTGTGACGGAGACAGCGATCAAACTGTGACGCGCACTCAGAGCGCTATCGCTTCTAGCCCGGGCGAGAAATACGAAAAAATAAAAAAAATAAAAAAAACGTGATGTCACTTCATGCTCTGGAAAACGATGTTTTTTTAATTTAGATAATAACGTTATATTGTGCATTGGAAATACAAACATACTTAAAATGAGTAAATATTATTAATTTTAAACATGTTTATATTATTTATAGGGCTATAAAACACAAAAACGAAAAAGTTTTATTGTCTTCTTCTCTGATTTAACAGCAGCTGGCCAGCAGGTGGGTCGGCGCCCTAGCGCCCCTAGTGGTAGAGCCGCCACTGTATCGTAGCCTAGGCTGCCTATAATAATGCGCAGACTGGGGCTGCTGGTTTAGGTCGGCATAGCCTCACCTGGCCTTACATACCCGCCGCCTATGGTCGTATCTCCCAAATGCAGTGAAGTAACACACGTTTAGTTAAACAAAGACATCGTTATTAACCAAAAACATTCGGGAGGGGGAGGAAGGAAGAGTGGGGCATAGTGTAATGTCCTATGGACATTAATGTCCTAATGTCCCGTGCGCGGGCGTTTGGCCTTCGCCCATATTACGACTGCACCCCTGACCTCAAGTGAGAAATAGTTCCTCTACTGAACATTTAAAAATGTCAACATTAGCTAAAGAAACAAGTAGCCTACCCTTGACTCAGAAAACGATATTAAACAGAATAATATGGCTGTATATACTTCAGAAGTAGTATGATATCTAGACTTGGTCCTCAAAATTAATGTAAGTGAATGAGGAGCCTGCCACCTGGGAGAAATGATGATGGACGACAGGAGCAGCAGTGGTCGCTAGCTTACTTGTAGATGACTACGTTTAGATGGAGTTAAGCCTGACAAGTTCTACTGAAGTGAAATATCCCTTTAAGGTTTATGTAAGGGATATTATTAGAACTTTAATCCCATTATACAACATTCAAAGCACATTCTATTCACAGTCTGCTGTCATGACAACTAAGTATATGTAATTTTAACCCATTTCACTTCAGTGAAATCATTCATTATTCAATGGTTTTGTGTGCGTGTGTGTGTGTGTGTGTGTGTGTATGCACATGTGCCTGTATGTGTCTATATGCGTGTGCTTACATGCATGTATGCATCCATCTGTGCACGCTCGTGCCTGTGAGAGAACAAATTGGTCCATATGTAACAGATGGTACCGTGAGGCGCAGTCACGATGGACTCCAAGTGTTGTGAAGTGACTGTGGTGAGTAGCGGTACTGCGAGTTAAACTAGCTCTCCCTTAATTTAAAGGTCCCATGTTTTGCTATTCCTTTCACTATTTGGGCAATGTTACACAATTCCTGTGAGTCTATGGAACACATCTGTAAGGTTTTTTTCAAAAAAATTCATTGTTTTGTATTTCCAATCAAGTACTCTAAAACAGCATTTTTCCACTTCAAGATTTCAAGCTGTTTTGGGCTGGGCTCCGCCCATAAGCGCTTTGAGTGACAGTCACCCACACAGTGTGATACATGTATACGAGAGAGAGCGAGAGAGAGAATGAGCGAGAGAGAGAGGGAGAGAGAGAGAGGATACATCGCTCCGTGCGCGTGTGTGCGTGTCTGTGTGAGCGGCTCGACTGCGATTGTGTGTAAAATGCTGCAGGTGGACCATGGAGAGAGAGAGGGAGAGTCAGGGACAGGGAGACCGCTTCCGCATTATTCCCACTGCTCCGTTGTTGAGCTAATTGTTGATTATTTCTGTCGGCACCCACACACGTCAACCCGTTTGAGGAAGTGCCAGTATTTCCACTCGCTCTGTTGTTGAGTGCGCTACAACCATAGAGGGGGCGTTAGTTATGCAGATCAGCTCCTTGCTACGTAGGATAGCGAGTCAAATCACTGGGGGAGGATATTGTCTCAACTGAATTGGAGCAATCCACCAAACTGAGAATTAGAGACACAGACCCCATTGATAAAAATCCCCCATTATAGAAAACAATGCTAAACACTGGAAAAGGCCATTTATAAGACAGGGGACCTTTAAAAAGACACATAGACACGTTGCCAAGAAGTGAATTCACCTCTTGGTATAGTGGTCTGTGCTGTCCCCCGTGGTGAAGCAGACCACGGGTTCGAAACTCCTTCGGGGCATCGGAGTTAAACACAACGCAGGGGTGACGGTGCCACAACCGTTACACATATAACTGGAACATAGATTGACAGTAGGACTGTCCCCGACTAAGGATTTGGATAGTCGACTATGATTGGCCGAAATTAGCCGATAGTCGACTATGAAATTTTTTTTTTTTGAAAAAATACAAATATCTTTTAATACATTTATTTTTTTATCATTCCATTTGGGCTGTGGGGGTGCTTAATGTCTGAAGGAGGCGACGGAAGGCTTATTGTCCTCTGCGAAAGCATGCAATTGGTCCACTGATGGATACATCTTGATATTTGTCTAGTCTAGTGTGTTCATTTAGCTGACGCTTTTATCCAAAGCGACTTACAAGTTCTGTACGACAAGTCATCCGGAAGGGCACAACTCTATCAGCTGAGTAACAATGTTCATCAAAGTGTTGCGTGCTACAGTGTAGGTTAGTTTATTAGGGCAAGTGCATGACGGTAAGGTTAGTTAGGGTTATATTTCTTTTATTCATCTTTTTATTAACACAATTGTCATTAAACTATGTAATACAATGAACATTACGCATTATGCATTACAATTTAAGACTTAGACAAGTTATATTTAGCAGAAAATAGTGAAATAACGGAGCTATAATATATAATATAATATATAATATATTTGAAATATTATTTCAAAGAAGAACCTACCCTCAGCAGAGAGATACAGAACTGCTGGGTGGGTACGGTATCTCAGAGGGACATACAGCATGATATGCAATGACCCAAAAACTTCACAGGTGGCTCCAAAACAAATACTAGGTGGGGTTTCTCAATTTAGGTAAAATTCACATCTAAATAAATAACATTTCTAACTCTGTTACACTGGCAAGATTTCTTGAAACAAGTAAAGATATCTAGGGTTCTCGCTCCTGATTGGATAATGTGGGAATGGGATACCGGAAAATATTTATTTGTTTACTGCAGAGTGGAGGGACTGGGAGACCCATGTTATTCACTAAACACACTATATATCAGTGATGGCTGTTGGAATGTACAGCTACTTAACACTTATTTTAACAAATAAATACCACTTGAATGCCCTCAGGTGCTTTTTTCGGGATCAGAGGCCCTGTGAAACAGTTCAGGTCAGAATGCAGAACCAACTTCGTGGGGGCCTGCAAATAACTTAAAATCCACTCCCAAGGCTGCAAAAACAAGCGGGTTGACAAGAATGCACATGGCAGTTGTCCATGGTACAATACATGGTTTGCCATGCCTAAACGAAACACAGTACACCAGTAAACGTGTATTTAAAACTCATAAACCGAGTTACAACATTTTCAACAAGAGTTCAATTTCATTAAACTAGCATCTGTTCTATCACAACACAAAAATGAATTGTTGGAAAGGGTTCAGCTAGTCTTAACTGTTCAGAAACATTTCTAGACACAGATACTTCACTGAGGCACAGAATGCACACTCACAAGGCAAGACAATAAAGCAAGTATGACAATGTCCGGTTCCACAGACAGCCGTTGTATTAAAATTATTTGAATTAGAATATACTTATTCTTGACATACAGTACGAAGAGAAATCCAGTTAACAGATTGGGATAAAATTTGATAAAAAAAAAAAAGATTTGATCAGATTAGATTCAAATTTATTGTGATTATACAGCACAAGTACAGTACAATGAAAAGAAGTTTAGCATCCAACCAGAGTGCACTCACTCACTATGTTATGTTTATTCAGTATTTTTGCATGTATAGCTCAGATCTTGAATCTTGACCCACAACTGCAGACTTTTGTATAATTTTTAAAATCATTAAAGCAGCAATTACTTCTGTATTTCATGACTATTTTTCAATATGTCTCCTTTTCAGATGTAATTATCTTTAGTATGCAAAGCACCTCTAGGACTGGCAATGTTACTAACATTCATTCATTCATTCAGTCACTTAGTCAGTCACTCAGTGGCATCTCACAAGCATTAAGTTGACAACGTCAATCACACTTCTACACAAAGTTGACACAGGAGGCAGGAAAACACCATTACATTTTACTGACATTCTGGGCCGTGTTTATACCACGCTTTTCCATTGGTCCAACACCACACACCAGGGTCCAATGCGTGCTACGTTTTTAGGTTGAGTTACTGACATTATGAGCCGTGTTTATACTGTAGCTACTTTAGCTAAGTAAATAATTTACTAACATTCCCTATTAGCTATTTGATGATCTGGATGAGAGCGAGAGACAGGGCTCAGCCTCGCACGCACCTAGAACATGTTGGGCAGTGGCGGACTGGGACACAAATTCAGCCCGGGACATTCAGACGCACCAGCCCACACACCGGCCCACGCACCGGCCCACGCACCGGCCCCGAAACCGGCCCACACAACAGGCGTTATGAAACACTTGTCCAGTATTAAACAACCCAAGGCTGTGGCTAAGGAGTCAACATCAGGGAGACCAAATCTACACACCGCCCCTAGATGTGCACTCATGCACAGTGCACACACACACATACATATACCGTTACTTCCCGTCATTGGCATATGTTTTTTTTTTACTAACATCTTAGTGCCTCATTAGCCTAGGGATTAAGGATACATGAAGTATTAACTACACCATAATAATATTGAGGTTTTGATCCATAGAAAGTAGGGATGTCCGATATTATCGGCCTACCGATATTATCGGCCGATATCGGCATTAAAATGTGATATCGAAAAATATCGGTATCGGTTTTAAAGAAATAATATTTTATTTACATTTCTATAACCTTTATTTACCCAGGCAAGCAAGTAAGAACCAATTCTGATTTTATTTATTGTCAAAAGTATGCATAATGTTGTGTTAATTCCACAACAAGAGATATGTAATGTTAATTACCTGAAATTATTCCATTTCTTGGGGCGGGAAACCCTGCATATATCGGTATCGGTTGATATCGGTATCGGAAATTAAGAGTTGGACAATATCGGTATATCGGTATCGGTAAAAAAGCCAATATCGAGCATCCCTAATAGAAAGGTCTGTGCTACACAATTTCAGTTAGATTGGATTTATTGTCCTTTAATTTGGCACTCATGACATTAGTTGCTTGCCGTTTAATCAACATTGAAAGACCCCCCACTTCCTCCCAGACACCCATTCCAAGAGCCTTTTCTTTCTCTCTCTCTCTCTCTCTCTCTCTCTCTCTCTCTCTCTCTCTCTCTCTCTCTCTGTCTCTCTGTGTGTGTGTGTCTCTCTCTCTGTCTCTCCCTCTCTCTGTGTGTCTCTCTCTCTGTGTCTCTCTCTCTCTGTCTCTCTCTCTGTCTGTCTGTCTGTCTGTCTGTCTGTCTGTCTGTCTGTCTGTCTGTCTGTCTGTCTGTCTGTCTGTCTGGACTGGGCTCTCTCTCTCCCCTCAGGGTCAGCTGTGCTGGACTGGGCGCTCTCTCTCCCCTCAGGGTCAGCTGTGCTGGATTGGGCGCGCTGAGTCAACTGCATAAGAAGAACATCAGCAATCAATAATAATGGCTTGAATTCATACAGCGTTTTTCAGCCTTTTGAAAACACCCAAAGTAGTAGTAGTAGTAGTAGTAGTAGTAGTAGTTTATTCAGTCATCATCTCACACAATACAATATACCCCATCATTTAACAATATTTGATTTTACAGTGACTGAAAAGGTACAGACTGAAGCATAATGCTTATATATGCCTGTCCTATATTCTTAACAAAATTTTAAAAAATTGGCGGCTACGTGGCGTAGTGGGCAAGGCGCTCGCCACAAATACTGGAGACGCTGGGCTCGCCTGTTCGAGCCCAGCGCTCCACATTGCTTTCAGTTTAGCTGGTCGTTCATACTAATACACATTGGCCGTATTAGGGGGTGGGAAACTGATGGGTGGGGATTGGGCGTTGTGGACAGCGACTCCTACAGGTCGGTTGGTGTGCCTGCACAGTAGAATCAGGAAGTGTCGGGGGCAGCGTGAGCCTCCCACGCGTTACTCCTCGCCACTGAGAGATCGAGCTGCGCAGGTGAAAAGATGCGACTGCTGTTACCTCAAGTACCGGAGGGGACTTGTGCTATGTATGACTTAGTCCACATTGCAGCCGGCTTGTGGGAGGCAAGAAACAGCGTTCGTGACAGGGGAGGGTTGAATTGGATGATACAAAATTGGGATGGGAGAAAATGTAGAAAATGGGAGAAAAAGTGGATAAAAAAAAAAGAAATAAAAAAAATTAAGACTCCAAAACAGTATTCTAAAAGAAAATAGCAAAAGAAAACAGTATTATTCACCCCTGTAGTTTTCAAAAATAGCTTTACAAATTTTTCTTAAAAACCAAAAGCGAATTACTCATTCTTAACTGTATATCAGCATTGTTCCACAAAGCGCTTCACAGAAACCATCAAGCATTCACACTCACACAGTCATACGCTACTGGTGGTCGTGAGCCGCATCAGCAAACACAGCTGCCCTGTGGCAGACTGACGGAATCATGTCTGCTAATCAGCGCCAACCACCATCAACAACCTTCATAAATACATTCAACATTAATGGAATAGGCTAACTACCAACTTAGCTGTAGCAGTTAGCTGTTATATGCAATCACATATGTTTAACTACGGGGTAGTAGTTGACCTAGTTGTTAGCTTAAGCTAGTTAGCTGTGGTTATTTACAAACATGTAGATGAGACTAATCATATACAGATCGAGAACATGGCTAACAGTTGGGAATTCTAAGGTACATCTTATTTAAGCATGTAAAATGGCAACTAATCAATTCAATCAATTAGGTTACCAATAATAATATCAACATGAAAATTTGGAAGGGAACATAATAGTATTTTATTTTAGTATTTACTATTATAATATTAGTAGCCGATTAATTTGCAGCCCGTCCTAGGTTCTGATTGGCTCTCTAGGTTAGCACTTTAGCTTCTGATGCTGTGGTGGGCACTAGTCCTAACATTGCTAACTAAACTTTTAGTCAGAGAAAAAACGTCACGAGTCACAACTATTTACGTCCACGTGCTGTAAGGAATCAGGAATACGGAAAGCACATTGTCTTGTAATAGAATGACTGAAATCACTGCAAGAGCTAGTATAGGCTAGCTAGCCCTCATGAACCGGCAGACACCAACAGTAGAATATGCACTAGGCTACTGCATGCACCTGTCATGTTACTGTTGGTTCCTTCCACTTGAACTTCATCATCATTAGCAGCAGCAGCGGGTAAACATGTCTGTAATTTTAGAACATTGTTCTGCGTCTTTTACTAGCAATTTTAGTTTTTTAATTCTAGCTTTTTCAGCTCCACCCTTTCTTTTTTTGCATTCTCCATTTCTGCGCTTCTAGGCCTACTCGCGGTTGGGAGGAAACGTGAATCTCATTCACTGATGTCTCATGTCTCATTCAAGACTGGCTAACAAAAGCATGTCTTTCACTTAACACCAAGAAAACAGTGTGTATGATGTTCACAAAGTTACCAGTAGAGGTCACTCACTCTAATGTGTTTCTGGGAGAGGCGGAGCTGGACATTGTACATTAATTCAAGTATCTTGGGGTCACATTGGACTCTACATTGACCTTCAAAAAGTCATGTGAAGAAAGTGACAAACAGTCAAGTTTAACATCGAAAACTTCAGGCAGATCAGGCCCTGCCTGCCAGTTAATGCTGCAAGGATGTTTCTGCATTCAATGATTTTATCACACATCGAGTAGGCCTACTGTTTTATCAACTGGTCTCTTTTATATGTCACTACTCTTACACCAATATAATTACTCTACAAAAAAGCCATAAAAGTATTTGATAGGAAACCAATTTCATTTCATCACTGTAATGTTTTAGAAAAACATAACATGCTAAGTTTCGAGAATTTCCAAGTTTTCAAATATACTTGCTTCATGTACAAGGTTCTGCATGGACTTGCCCCTCCCCCATTGAATGAGTTCATCCAACAGAAAGCAGACACTGGCATTACCACCAGGGCCATCAGTAGAGGGGACTGTAAGGTGCCTTTTCGGTATACTACCATTGCAAAAACTGTGTTCTCTGTTAAAAGTGGTAACTACTGGAATAGCCTGCCAGTTGTGATTAGAGAGTGCCCTACATACTCCATGTTCAAGACCCATCTTAAACTGCATCTTAAGGCAAACCAGAACTGTGATCATTTTTAATCTGATTTAGTTTATGCAACTTGTTTATTGTTTTATTGCCGGCCCACACACTGGCCCACACACCGGCCCACATAATGGCCCACACACCGGCCCACATATGGCCCACACACTGGCCCACACACTACACCGGCCCACACACTACACCGGCCCACACACCGGCCCACATTAGTGGCCCACACACTGGCCCACACACTGGCCCACACACCGGCCCACACACCGGCCCACATTAGTGGCCCACACACTGGCCCACACACCGGCCCACACACTGGCCCACATACTGGCCCACACACCGGCCCACACACCGGCCCACATACTGGCCCACACACCGGCCCACACACTGGCCCACATTAGTGGCCCACACACCGACTCACACACTGGCCCACACACCGGCCCACAGACTGGCCCACATACTGGCCCACACACCGGCCCACACACCGGCCCACATACTGGCCCACACACCGGCCCACACACTGGCCCACATTAGTGGCCCACACACCGACTCACACACTGGCCCACACACCGGCCCACACACTGGCCCACATTAGTGGCCCACACACCGACTCACACACTGGCCCACACACTGGCCCACACACTGGCCCACACATCGGCCCACATTAGTGGCCCACACACTGGCCCACACACTGGCCAAAAAAAAATTAAAAAGTTAAAAAAAAAAAAAAAAAAAAAAAAAGTATATTTTTTTTTTTTTTTTTGACCAGCCCACTTTGGTCCCGGCCCATCGGGATTCGTCCCGAACGTCCCGATGGCCAGTCCGCCACTGATGTTGGGTAACAGAGAGAGCGACGGGCTCAGCCTCTCACTCACCTAGGACATGTTGATGAGAGAGAGAGAGACAGACAGGGCTCAGCCTCTCACTCACCTACAGTAGGACATGTTGGGTAACTTCTAGCCCCTTTCGTGACTTTCGGTTTGCAAGCCTGGGGCTTTTGTGACCGCAGTCACTTATTTATCTGTCGCCACCACTTCAGAAAATACCAACCAAGCGTGAATGTGTGGATCACATTGTGTCAAAAATATATCAGATATGAATTTCAAAGATACCCAGCGTACAATATGGGTTTAACACAGCTTTACGGTGGGGTCTGGAAGCTCGGAGTTGCTAATAAACAGTTTAAAATATTGTTACTCGACGAGTGGTATTTACAGACCGAACGTCCATCTCCGCCGTTGGTGTCACAGCGCATGCGCAAACCGAAAGTCACGAAAGGGGCTAATCCAGAACCTGAGCTACGGAAAGCAAACAGCAACTGGTGCCGCTATTAGGCTGCCTGGTGCGCATGCGCTGTGACACCAACGGCGGAGATGGACGTTCGGTCTGTAAATACCACTCGTCGAGTAACAATGTTTTAAACTGTTTATTAGCAACTCCGAGCTTCCAGACCCCACCGTAAAGCTGTGTTAAACCCATATTGTACGCTGGGTATCTTTGAAATTCATATCTGATATATTTTTGACACAACGTGATCCACACATTCACGCTTGGTTGGTATTTTCTGAAGTGGTGGTGGCAGATAAATAAGTGACTGCGGTCACAAAAGCCCCAGGCTTGCAAACCGAAAGTCACGAAAGGGGCTAGGTAACTTCAATCTATGTGAGAATGATTTGCATCTATGATACTGTGTGTTCTTGTTTTTACCAATAGTTAAAATTACAGTATTTCATTGTTCAAAATGTTATGTTCGGATGTCTAAAAGTGTATGTACAGTATTGCTCAAATCTTCAGTGCCATTACAACAACTTCAGGTTTTGTGTCGATGACTAATAATAAATCTGAAGTCATTTTGCATTTGCACTTCTTCTTATCCACTACTTATCTTCTTCCTCATAAGATATTCCCAAAGCAAACATTCCTCATGGTGCACCGTGGAGTATGTTTCAGGGTTTTTGAACAGAATAGTTGCTTTACATTTGTTTTGTGGCTAACTAGAGCTGTGGGAATCCAGTCCGAGGCACAGCATGGAGTGAGCTAAAGGACTTCACCTGCCAACAACAGAACTGGTAAGAGAAATAGAGCTAGTTGCCAACAGGATTGCCTAGCTATACAATCTTGTTGTAACTGTTAGCATATTGAGTATAAGGACAGTCATGTTTATGCTCCTATCTGACATCATAGCGTGCCTGCATCACTGCGTGATACAGACAGGTGTGGACACTAATAAACAAACAGTCTCTTCTCCAGACCAAACTCAGTGGATGTGATCATGTCTCTTTTCTGTCCATCGATAACTAGCTACAGTAGGTTGATGCTAGCAAACTACTTTGGTTGACTGCAAATGTGGAGACTTCTGTTGACTACTTGTAAGAGATTTTCTGGGAAATCTTTCGATTTTGTGCATAGATCACTAGATTTCTCAATTTTTAATAACATGGGCATTTCATGATTATATAACAATAAGAGCACAACCTGGTTGTTGTTTCTTAATTGTGCACTGTTGAGTCTGAGCTTGAAACACAAAAATGTCATTACCTGATATGCCCCTGTATTGTTGTGTATTTGACAAATAAAGAACTTGAACTTGAACAAATGGCCATATAGTGAATATTAAATACTTAAGCACAATATTGATGTAACTGAAAGATTTGCTGGGAAAACAATGTTTCTAGGTATTTCACCTACAATACGAGGCTTACCCGGTCATTGGCATGTTGCAAAGTGTTGTAAGCGAACTGAGCTGAGTCTAGGTGAGTCTAGGCCAGGGGTGGGCAACTTTGTATATGGTGAGGGCCACAAAATGTCCACAATCAATCTGGGGGGCCGCATTGTTTATCGGCAGTCCCGCCAGTAGTACCCCATCACTCAAATAGCCCTAATAGTCACAAGGTATATAAACAATTATAATTTGTTGTAACTTTGTTTTTATTCCATTTCAAATGCATTTAGTAATGCAATTTCAACTTTATGAATTTATAAACAGCTGAATTTAAAAGTATTGCTGTGTAACCCCAAATATATACAAAAATGACCAATTATAATTAAGGCTTCTAATAAAATAAATGTATGAACTTAAAGCCCACTGCTCAACAAACACAAAGCAGCATTCCTGCTGCATTTCACTACAACAGTAAATCAAAAGTGCAATAATAAATGATTTTGTTAAATGTATAAACTTTTATCCTGCTACTAAACAAAACATTATAACACTGAAATGCATGTTATGGATATGAAGCACTCAGGAATGTTTTGTTTAGTAGCAGGATAAAAGTGTATACATTTAACAAAATCATTTATTATTGCACTTTTGATTTACTGTTGTAGTGAAATGCAGCAGGAATGCTGCTTTGTGTTTGTGTTATTAGTGTTATCTGAACACTATAGTAAACAAGTAAAGTGCAAGTAAAGTAAAGTGCAATACTACATGCCTCCCATTGACCCTTTATCAAACTGGCATGACATTCACCCTCGCCCCACAGTGGGTCAATAATGGTTATAATAATAATAATAATAATAATAATAATAATAATAATAATAATAATAATAATAATAATAATAATAATAATAATAATAATAATAATAATAATAATAATAATAATAATAATAATAATAATAATAATAATAATAATAATAATAATAATAATAATAATAATAATAATAATAATAATAATAATAATAATAATAATAATAATGGTCCCCTCTCTACACCTCTCCATCATCTCCCCCCCTCTCTACACCTCTTCATCATCTCTTCCCCCCTCTCTACACCTCTTCATCATCTCCTTCCCCCCCCCCTCTCTACACCTCTTCATCATCTCCTTCCCCCCCCCTCTACACCTCTTCATCATCTCCTCCCCCCCTGTCTTTAATGAGACACTTGTGGTCTCTCTTGTTGGCGCACAATAGCAGGAATGTCAACTTCAATGTTTGTGCATGCAATCTGCATCAGATGAAATAATGTTTCATCCGACAGCCTGTTTCTCTCCTTTGACTTGATGTGCTTCATGTTTGAGAAATTGCTCTCACATATGTATGTGCTCCCAAACATACTGGCCATAGAGAGGGCAAAGTCCCTGAGGAGTGGGAAGCGGGGCTCAGGTAGCAGTTTCCAAAACGAAATTCCCCTCTCATTTCTCTTTGCTTGAAAAAAAGGATCCGACTGTAGCTCGCACAGTTCAAGCTGCAACGATGGGGGCTGCTCTGACACCGTAGCGGTGAGGGGGCCGGCAAACAGCGCTATCCGTGACTGCATGCCGTTGAAATCTTCAAACCGATCATTGAATTGCATTTGCAGTGTTTCAATGTCGTTCCTGTACTTTCCGACGGCTCAGCCATCGGATTTCTGTGTCGCCATAATCAGTGTCCATCTCTTCCAAAAAGGAGACAAACTTTCTATGGTTTAGTGACCTGTTGCCTCCACGAATTAGATTGGTAACCTTGGTAACCAAATCCATAACATGGCTGTAGTCAAGCTTCTTGGCACAGAGAGCCTCCTATATCAGATAAAAAAAAAAGAAAAACGATTTAACGACTCTCGCATATAATTTTACTACACTCGACTCGCATTGGTCATTATTAGTGACCCACAATAGATGGAAATTATGTTAGCGAACTTACCTGATGTATAATGCAGTGCAGCATTGGACACTCAACGCCACTCTGCCTTAGAAGCCCGGCGAATCCTGTGCGTTTTCCTTTCATTGCCGGTGCTCCATCGGTAACAACAGCCGACAGTTTATCAAAACCCCCATATTGCTGCACGGCACTTTCAACAGCGTTTCATATGTCCACACTAGGGCTGACCCCTATTAGTCAAATAGTCGACTAATCGATCGAAAGGAGCCATAGTCGACTGCCAACTCTTCTTAGTCGAATACAATAAAAAAAAATAAAAAAAATAAAAAAATAAAAAAATAAAAAAATAAAAAAATAAATTTTTTTTTTTTTTTTTTTTTTTTTAATATTGGCCTGGGGCCGCATGGAACGTCGGTGAGGGCCGCATGCGGCCCGCGGGCCGCCAGTTGCCCCTCCCTGGTCTAGGCGTTATGGAGTAGCGCCCTCATTATTAAAATCAATGCGCAATAATGGGAATCAATTAAAAAAAATACTTGATGTTGACCGATTTGGTCAAAATATTCGAGAATTCGGGTCTTTGGCCTGCCGTCAGCTTATGTGCAAAGTTTCATCCCAATCGGATCAGAACTGTCGAAGTTATGGCTGGTAAAGATAGGCAGACAGATACTGCAATACTCCCTTGCCAGTGCTTGCAGCTGCATGGGTGTAAAATAATAACCCACCATGACCTAATTATCATAGCAAATCTTTCTAAACGTGTGTTAGTCCATGCACACTTTCCTGCAGGCCCTTTATTCTGTTTAGGACCTGTTATCCAGTACATCTTATTCCTCTTTAACGAGTTGTAACATCATGACCTGCCATTTCAAATCCTTCCCTTTGAACGTAATCTCCCATTAAGACGTAATTTTGAGGCCTTTGACACACTTTGGAGGACTGTGAACGATGTTTCTCTTTGTAAATGACCCACTAGCTCCAACCAGTTTTCTAATTCTATTATCCCATTATTACCCTGATTAAACCTTCATAATGATGTTTCCATACTGAAATAGCTCAGTGAGACACAGGAATAACAGAGCCAGTGTATTTGTTTTGGATGATAAGTGAAGGACATGGTTTGGTTCTGTGAGTGGTGAGGGGAGGAGGAGGAGGAGGTGGTTTTATGAGCTTAAGCTACAGGCCCTGCTGGAGGGTCCTAATGGAACCCCTGGAGAGGAATAAACTGGAAACCTTTCTTTGTTCTGGACTGAGGCCAGCCAGGGGCAACTATCCAAACTAGGGCCTGTAGACAAGATCTGATTCAAGGCTATGTATAAAGGTTAACCTTCTGTAGTGTGGTAGTGAAAGGTTAACCTTCTGTAGTGTGGTAGTGAACGGGTTAAATCAGCTTTATTTCTTTTGGGCCAGTTATGGGGTCTTGTCTTTCCTGCTGTGCATGTCTCGCCATAGCAATGTGAGAAAAGACTTTTAGACTGTTTCCATCATCCAAAGTAATCCAGTTTCCCTGGAGAGAGATGTAATGAAGGCAAATTACCGGTAATAAAGTGCATCTTAACAGGCTTTAGGAGACCTTTAAATGTTGGTCATGGGGCAGCATGTCGGGAGTGTTGTGCCAATAGTTGACATATCAACGTATATCCTGTTCTCTAGTGTGTAGAGAATATTCTTTCACAAAGGAAAAATGGTATTGGATTTATGAGAGTTGTATGATAGATACAATTTGGACAGAAAGTTGAGTTGTTTAAACAGGCCAAAGAGAGTTGGTTCAAAAGCCAAAGATGCTAATAAATAATAATTGGAAGTACATTAATAATATAATAATATACTATATCTGTCCCTTACAGTACCTACTTTTACTAGTTACTGCTGGCCAGTATGGCTTACTACCATAGTGTTCTTTATACTGTATTACTGTACATAATAATACTACAAATCTGATTAGCATTATTACTCAGTAGTACTCAATATATACTCCAGTTTAATAATAATAATAATAATAATAATAATAATAATAATAATAATTCATTACATTTATATAGCGCTTTTCTAGACACTCAAAGCACTCCCCACAATGTAGGATGGAAATTGCCTCCTTCACCACCACTGGTAGCACCGAACCTTGGGCTACGCAGGCTCAATGGCTGCCATACACTGGCACCAGGCACACATCACACTACACAATGGCTGAACGGCTCAGGAGACAGGAATTTATATCAGCCAATTAAGGGGAAGGGATGATTAGGTGGCCTTGATGTCAGAGACGTGATTGGGAATTTGGCCAGGAACATCGTGGAACCCCTGTGGTGATATTGACCTTGAATTCCATAACTAATATGTGTGAATAATTAGAAAACCATAATATTATGCCTTGTATACTTTTTAGCAGCAGAGTGGGCTGCAGGGCTAAATGAGGAACGATTCTAGAGACAGTTGCATCAGATAACAGCAGGAACAGTTATTTCAACCCCCACTAGCAACACTAGAACAAAGGAACTGAAAAGTCACACCCAAATGTTAGCAGATATCAGCCGACAGCAGAGACCAGATAACTGGCTCTGATAAGTATAAGACAGGACTAAAGATCATTAATCAATAAGGACATGTTTCAAAGTTAAATGAAAAAGCATGATACTTGATTGGCTTTGATTGGATTGACAACTCTATAAAGAAACCAATAAAAACATCTATATAGATATTTAGAATTAAGAATCCTGGTATATGTATCACAGTTATATTACAGAGTTTCAGTCTGGTAAATAAAGGTTGGTGTAGTCTCATATGATGTCTGGTATCAGTCTAGAAAGCAATGACTTGGGTGATATTAGACATCTATAGGTCATTACATGAACCATATAGAAGGAATGTTAAAGTATTGGATTCATTCAGAGGAGACTTGAGCAGCCAAGGACGGGGGTCATCAAAAGCGCCCTCCTCTGTACTCATCAAGGAAGACACCGACGGGGGCCACAGGCACAGCCCAGAGGAGGGGGCCATTGATACCAACCCCCACAGAAGAACCAACCGGATTGGACCAAACGTATTATTAAAATGTGCTACTATTGGTGGAAAATGATAGTATTTAAGAGCGAACATAGTGTTAATTCAGGAGCCCAGACCGCCCCCAGGTCTGCGGCTCCCCGCTCCCAGCCCAGAGAATGCTGTCGGCTGATTTTCATGTAAGTAAGCTGGATGGCCCAATGGTTGGTTAGAATAGAATGTAAGGATACTTATCTTAGAAACCAGGCTTACTCATATGAAAAGGGCTTACAGTAAATTCTCTATTTTCATTGATGTTAACAATGACTGTTGTATGTACATGTTGGGGTTTTGAGATGCAAACCTTGTTGATCCTTTGTACAAAACAGACATGTTAATGTATTCTGATAATCCTTGTATGTGAAAAGCAACCTTTTAATTCACTCTGGGCCGCAGAGACAAATAAATACATGAGTTTGAATTCGAACTCTCCCGTCTGGACTGCACGTTTATTCCTTGCTGGCTATATTGGAAGTCAGATGAGGAGACCAAATTCTATCACTTATGATCTTTTTCCTCCTTCCAGTTAGCGACCACCTTGTGCTGCAATTAACCTTAGATTTGTATAGGATTATACGACACCCCCTACTCTTTGCGATAGGCGTCCTGGGTTCTTTAACGACTGAGATTCAGTCAGGACCTCGGTTTAGCATCTCATCCGAAGGACGGCACTCGCAGCTGTACGGTGTCCCTATCACCGTAACAGGGGCATTATTACTGAGTAGTCCAGAGGACAGAGTTCCCAGTGGCGTCATTTCAGTAAAAGCCAAGGTATGGCAATTAGGGGGGGGGGGGGGTGAAGGGCGTGGTTTCCCCCCCTTGGTGGATTTTTTTTGTCAAATCAGTTGCGTCAAATAGTCACTTTTGGTGAGTTGTTTCTATACAATTCACTTATATGACATTTAGGTATGACACAGGACTACACAAGCATTTTTAGTATAGAAATGTGTCAACAGACTAAAGCAGGGAACCACAATATTTTGCATACAATTTATGAAGAATGTAATATCATAACTGTCTATTATTTTTCTTGCAATTGAGCCAATTTTCCTTAGGTACGGTTTTGAGGTGTGTGTTCAACAGAATGTAGTATCAAAAACACGTTCACAAAAAGTATGGGTTACTGAATGCTGAACTGCACTGTTATAATCACTAAGCCATTGTAAGACCTTACCTGTGTCCCTGTATCACTTGTCTCTGCTGCCCTTTTATTAAAAAATGTCTGTATGTCCATTTTCCTTTTTTTTGTGGCATATTTGAGTTAGTTGTAAAAGTCACCTAGTAAAAGTGAGATAATATGACAATATCAAAACATGCTAGGGCTGTACCGAATAGTTCGAAGCTTCGTTCATAATGTTGACATTCGAATTCTAAATCAACATAAAAAAAATTGTAATAAAAAAATAAAAAATAAAATATATATATATATTTTTAATTTGCCAAGGTATGGCGAGTGCCATACCTTGCCATACCAAAATGACGCCCCTGAGAGTGCCCCCTGCTGGACAACAACACCACTTTCCGACAACGGCCTTGACCGGGGCTCGAACTGGTGATCTTCCGATCAAGAGTCCGGCGCTCTACTCATGTAGCCACGCTGCCGGACTATCATCACTTGTACATTGTGTGTTACTGTTGCACTTTACCGTTACATTTGTACTCTGGTTAGATGCCAACTTATTTCCGCTGTACTGTATAATGACAATGAATTTGAATCACACTTACAAGCACACACACATACACGCACGCACACACACGCACACACGCACGCGCGCACACACACACACACACACACACACACACACACACACACACACACACACACACACACACACACACACACACACACACACACACACACACACACACACACACACACACACTGCCCTTGTAAAAATAAAAAAATAAAATAATTGATTACTGTACAACTTTAAAAGGAATGACTCATAACTGTTCCAAACTTTAAAAAAAATCCCTCTTCACTGACGTGTATGTTTTTGATTAAGCCAAATATTGGGACGAATATATCCTAAGAGGTCCATTGTACTCCGGTAGAAAGACTCCCTTGTTGATTCATTAGGTGCTTTTTGTGGTGTGTTGAAATGATATTGTTTTGGAATAACAGAGGCAGAGAGGCTGTCCAGATGTCAGAGGAGTGCGTTCATAACCAAGGCTCTGAGAGTTGTCGCGAGGAGAAACACACGGCCCTTGTTTTAGGAAGTATTTCGTCTGTTTTCCCCGAGTATCGATCATGTCGGCATATCGCTCAACCCTCGACAGTTATATGCGTGTGCTTTTTCTGTGTGTGCTTTTCTGTGTTCTCTGGTCTGACAACTATCGATTATTTCCAAGGTCTGTGACCTTTCAGTCAGCAGATCTGGAATGAAACGTAACAGGATAATAATGGGACACCTCTGTGAACTTTAGTGAACAATGAAAAGGGTGGACATGGGGGGGGGGTGACAGCATGTGTGGAGAGAGAAAAATGAAAGGACATTTTGACTCGTGAAGCAGTCCATGAAATTGAAGTGTGGGAGAATGAATCACTTTTTCCTCTGTTATTTTTTTTTAACTGTGCAGGAAAAGGAAAAATCTATCACCGTACCTCTCCTTCAAATGTACCGAACCTTGGGCGGCTACGTGCTGCAGTGGGCAAGGCGCTCACCACGAATACTGGAGACGCTGGGTTCGCCTGTTCGAGCCCCGCGCTCCACATTGCTTTCAGTTTAGCTGGTTGTCCGTACTAATACACATAGGCAGTATTAGGGGGTGGGAAACTGATGGGTGGGGATCGGGCATTGTGGACAGCGACTCCTACAGGTTGGTTGGTGCGCCTGCGCAGTAGAATCAGGAAGCGATGGGGGCGGCGCCCCTCCAAAGCGCAGACCCCTGACGCTGAAAGATCGCGCCGCGCAGGTGATAAGATGCGACTGCTGTTACCTCGAGTATCGGAGGGGACTCGTGCTATGTATGACTTAAGGCCTCTACATGCTACAGCAACTTCAAAGCAACTTCAACACAACATCAGCGCGATTTCAGCGCGGTTGTTGTTTAGGGTCTTGTAGCCTGTGTTGCGAGGATGCTGCGTACATGTCTCCAAAATCCAAAAACAACCGTTGCGTTGATATTGCTTAGCAGTGATTGGTTGGTTAGCGAATGGGGGCGGGGCTGTCATAGAATAATATTGGTCTTGCAGAGAATACCATCCGCCATTGTTGTAGCCAGCCAGCGTTGATGCTAAATAATTAGCGTCACATAGCTGGCCTTTTTCTGAAAACCCAAGCACATATTGTTCCATAGCATACGCCTTCAGTTGATCATGACAAATCCTCTCTTACCTTGACGATTAAAAAGCCTCCATAATATAGTAAATAAAGCTGTAGCCAGCCAGCTAGCATTGGTGCTATACAAAATGCTATCCACATTAGCTACATAGCTAACCAACTAAATACAATGGTATCCTGAGGTAACTTTAACGTTAAATACAACGTTTGCTAGTCGAAATGACTGGACACACACAGGGACAAGTTAAACATCAATCAATTAATTTATTCCAATAGGTAGTTTGAGCTGCATGTGAGCCGAGGTCCTCTCCATTGGAAACTAATGACGTTACGGTAACGTTAGCTCGAAAAGCACAGAAAGTTAAGCTGCTAGCAACAGACACTATAACACTTCCGGTCGGGGGATTTCAAAATAAAAGAGCGACGTCTAAAATCACCGGAAATACGTTTATTTTGTACATTATCTAACGTTAACACAAACCTAAACTAACTTTAGTTAAACTAACTTTGCGCGTCGATGTTGCAGAAGCATAAAGGCAGAGTGTCTAAAACACCGTTGCTTTGTCGATGTTGTGTTGCAGTTGCTTTGAAGTTTCTGTAGCATGCAGAGGCCTTTAGTCCACATTGCAGCCGGCTTGTGGGAGGCAAGAAACAGCGTTCGAGACAGGGGAGGGTTGAATTGGATGATACGAAATTGGGATGGGAGAAAAATAGAAAATTGGAGAAAAAGTGGATAAAAAAAATAAATTTACCGAACCTTGCATTCTAATCACGACTGTTTGGACTGTACTGTACTGTATGTTGCCGTTTAATGTTGCGAAGTCTGAGATTTTCCTCTGTCCATGCTAATGAGGAAGATATCTGTTGTAGTATATATTTTCAGGCACTTGAAAGCCCTGGGTCTAGCTACTTAAAGGGGCACTTCACCCAAAATAAATGCTGATTTACTTTGCACATAATCTCACATACATCCAAAAGCTCTAAACAGTTTTTCACACGTTAATAGAGTCATTGAGAGTCAATGAGTGTGAATGTGGCCACCGGTGATGTCATCTGGGATCTCAGTTGTGTTCATTTCAGCTCCATGAAATGATGTAAAAAATAGCAATACCTCGTCATACAGTATAGGGACTGCTACCTTATCATTATATTGAGCTGTAATTAACATGACACAAGGATTCAATGACATCATTGGTGGCCATATTCAAACTCCATTTACTCAAAATAATGAAGAAACTCCAAATAATGAAAAGGAATGACTCAATAATAATAAATACAACTATTTCAAAGGCCCAAGGGTACAATAACTTTAATTTAGTAATTTTTTCCCCATCACTCACTAGACTCCACCCAGCTCAATAACTACAGGCCAATCTTCAAGCTCCCATTTCTATCGAAGGTCCTTGAAAAGGCTATTCTCTCCCAGCTGTCTCCCTACCTGCACTTGAACAACATCTTGGACACATTTCAGTCAGGTTTCAGAGCCAACCACAGCAGAGGATCTGCCCTGCTTAAGGTCACCAATGACCTGCTTCTCACCACCGACAACCGCGACTGTGCTGTCCTTATGCTTTTAGACCTCAGTGCAATGTTATAGACCATATTATCCTCATTGACCGTCTCCACCAGGCAGTTGGTGTCAGTGGCACAGCCCTATCATGGTTCACCTCCTACCTCAGTGATAGAAGCTTCTCCGTTAATATCGGAAACTGCTCCTCCCCCTGTGCCTCTCTCCTGCGGGGTTCCACAAAGCTCCATCCTTGGCCCTATTCTATTTTCCCTATATATATATGCTGCCCCTTGGTCTGATCATTAAAAAACACAACATCTCTTTCCATTTTTATGCTGATGACACTCAGGTCTATCTCCCCATGAAACCTAACAATAAAATCAATATATATATATTTTTTGATTATCTTTCTTCTCCTCTTTTTCCCGATTTTCTCCCATCCCACCCTTCCTGGTTGTTGCGCACTATCCCCTACTCTTGGTCCGGGAGACCGGAGACTGTCACATGCTTTCCTCCGACGCATGTGCAGCCTGCCGGCAGGCCAGCCTGGCCGCGTCTATGCCAAATACAACGCAGTTCGGTTTCCGGGTTCCTCTGATTGGCCACTAAGCCCACGTGACCACGCCTAGCACGCCCCCCTTATCGCCCGCTGCCGCGCTGTGAAGCAGAAGAGCCAGCGAGGCGACGCAAGGCGGTGGTTTTAGCAGCAGCGGCCGTCTTCTTCCGAGGCGGCTCGTTCTTATTAATCCCTAATGTCATGTATGTTGTGTATGTCATAAATGTTGATATGAATTGAAAATGGGGGACCCTGATGTAAACAAGACAAACGTCTTTCTCTGGTCTGCATCCCCTTAACAATTGTGTGTATTGCGCCGTACTGTATTGTACCCATTCTGCAATCTGTTAAATAAAGTTTTCATTCATTCATTCATTCATTTCTCCCCCACTACTCCCAAAAGTAACACTAAATAGATAAAGTACAACAACGCCAGACTCAAGAAACTGTGTTCCCTTTTCATTCATTTCTCCCCCACTACTCCCAAAAGTAACACTAAATAAATAAAGTACAACAACGCCAGACTCAAGAAACTGTGTTCCCTTTGGAGAAATGAATAAATGAATGAATGAAAACTTTATTTAACAGATTGCAGAATGGGTACAATACAGTATGGCGCAATACACACAATTGTTAAGGGGATGCAGCCCAGAGAAAGACGTTTGTCTTGTTTACATCAGGGTCCCCCATTTTCAATTCATATCGACATTTATGACATACACAACATGACATTAGGGATGCAGACCAGAGAAAGACGTTTGTCTTGTTTACAATTACATCAGGGTCCCCCATTTTCAATTCATATCGACATTTATGACATACACAACATACATGACATTAGGGATTAATAAGAACGAGCCGCCTCGGAAGAAGACGGCTGCTGCTGCTGAAACCACCGCCTCACGTCGCCTCGCTGGCTCTTCCGCTTCACAGCGCGGCAGCGGGCGATAAGGGGGGCGTGCTAGGCGTGGTCAATCAGAGGAACCCGGAAACCGAACTGCGTTGTATTTGGCATAGACGCAGCCTGGCCGCGCAGGTTCTCACCGGGGAGAGTGTAGCGTGTAGGAGGCCGCACTATCTCTCCCTAGATCCTACCCTTGCTGAGCAGGCGCCCCGACCGAACTGTAGGGGTCGCTGTCCACAACGCCCAGGACCCACGCTTCAGCTTTCCCACCCTCTAACCAATTGTATTAGTGCGAGCGGCCAGCCAAGCTGATAGCAACGCCGGGAGCTGGATTCAAACAGGCGAATCCAGCTTCTCCGGTGTTGGTGACGAATGCAATCTCCGCTACGCCACCTGACCCCCTTATAAAACCAATCTTGACAGTCTTGACAATCAAATGCTGGATGGCACACAATTTACTACAGCTCAATCAGTCAAAATGTGAAATCCTCCTTTTCGTCCCCCCAAACCAAACCAGTGTCATCGCCAGCAGCCTGGGTAACCTGTCTGCCCTAGTCCAGCCTTTTGTAAAAAACCTGGACATGCTCTTTGACCCAGAGTTTACTTTCAATAGGCAGGTAAACTCGGTGGTGAAGGGGTGTTTCTTCCAGCTCCGGTCCATAGCCAGGATTAAGGTAATTCTCTCCCCCTCAGACCTTGAAAGAGTAATTCACGCCTTCATATCCTCACGATTAGACTATTGTAACTCCCTGTACCTGGGGCTTAATAAATCAACCATAGCCCGCCTACAACTACCCCAAAACGCTGCTGCTAGACTGCTCACAGGTACCCAGAAGAGAGGTCACATCACCCCTGTTCTTGCCTCCCTTCACTGGCTCCCGGTGCGCTATAGAATAGAATTCAAGGTTCTCCTATTAGTTTATAAAGCCCTAAATGGTAAGGTCCCTGTTTACCTAGCAGACCTACTCACCCCCCAACGTCAGGGCCCTCAGATTGGCTGACAAGGGTCTCCTAACTATCCGTAGGTCCAATTTCAAGTCTAGGGGGGGGGGGGGGGGGGGGGGGGCTTTTTCTGTCACAGCCCCTGACCTCTGGAACAGCATCCCCATGTCCATTAAATCTGCCCCCTCCATCGAGTCTGTTGTGTTCTGTAATGCATGTGAAAGCTGTACCTCCCAAGAGTCTCCACTATGGGGCGTAGTAGATACAATGCCATGTTATGCCTACAGGAAGTGAGAAGAAGAGGACACGTTGCTTGATGATGGGAGAACAGAATGTACCATGCTCGTACCTTAACCTGCTTAACTAAAAGGCTAAAAGAGTAACCTGCTTCCTGAGTCTTATTACTACACCTCTACCTACATACAAAATACTACGTACGTACTACATAACAATTGGCGACGAGGACGTTGAACCGGGGAATTTTTTAACGGACGTTTTTACTGCAGGAGAAATGGCTAATCTACATGTAGCTTCTCCGACGTCGTTCTTAACCTGCCCTGGACAACCTACCATGCCGTTTAAGACTTGGCACCAGATGTTCGAGAATTACATGCTGGTAATAAATGCGACTGGAAACGGTTGGTCCGAAGCTCGGAAGAGAGCTACCCTTCTACATTGCCTTGGTACCGAGGGTCAGCGGATTTTCTACACATTGCCAAATACAGGTGATTCCGTGGCTGACGCGGTGGCAGTGTTGAATGCACATTTACTCCAAGAATCAGCGTAGTAGTCGAGCGACACACGTTCTGAAAGCGTGCACAAGCACCGCATGAAAGCAATGCACAATACGTTGTTGCTTTACGTGACCTAGCTACCACATGTGACTTTGATGATAAAACTGAGGAAAATCTCCGGGATCAGTTGATTGAACATGTAGCTAGCCCACGGATAAGGGAACGTCTACTGCTTGAACCAGGTTTGACGCTGGACAACGCTATCAATATAGCTACGCAGTTTGAAGCGGCTGTACTCCACGCTAAAGCTATGAGTACCGAGCGTGCAGCTCCAGTACAGGCAGGTGATGCCGCGGTCTCAGAATACTTTCAAGAAACGGGACTGGCAGCGCTACCGTCCAGCTAAGCCTGCTGCTGCTACTGATTCTGCTTCCACTCGCTCTTGCTACCGATGTGGTTCGGGGAACCACCTGGCGAACTCTTCACAATGTCCAGCAGTTAAAGTGACTTGCAAATTATGCCAGAAAACAGGACATTTTGCTCGTGTCTGCCATGCTAAAACACAGTCGGTGAGTACAGTGGAAATGATTGTATGCAATGTGCATGTACACACACCTACTACCCAGGCTCAAGAATTGAGACTGGTTGTGGACACAGGTTCAACAGTATCCATAATGCCACTGTCTACTTATGAGAAATACTTCAGTGAAACTACCCTATCTGCACCTACTGTTCGGCTGGTGTCGTACACCAATGCTAGCATACCTGTCATGGGGTGCCTACAGGCTCAGGTGAGGAGAGACAATGTCACGGTCCCTGCTACATTTTACGTCATGGATAAAGGAACTCCCCTACTGGTAATGGACCTGTTGACTGCACTCCACCTCTGCATTAGTGGAACTACTGTCCTCCCCTCCTCCACTCCTACGCCGTCTACACCTGCTCCTGTGATGGCTACTACTGTCACAGCTCCTACGGCATTTGGCTGTGCAAAAGGCTTTGTGCATTTTGTAAAAATGTACCCTACTGTTAAGCCAGTCCACCAGAAGTTACGCCGCTTGCCTTTTGCAGTCAGGGACGCCGTCTCTACTGATACTACTACTGCTGCTGCGGATACTACTGCTACTACTGCTGCTGCGGATACTACTGCTACTACAGATACTACTACTACTACTGTCTGCTACTACTGCTACTACTACTGCTGCTACTACTGCTGCTACTATTACTGCTTCTACTGACTCTGCTATGGATGTGGAGCCCGAGATAGTAGCACACATCACTGCTACACTCAGTGCCCGGTCGGTGACTGAGTTTGGGGCTGCTTGCTCTACCTGCCCTGAAGTGATTACCACCACTGGCGTTTCACCACATGAACTGCTTTACGGTCGGAAAATGCGCACCAAACTGGACGTACTGCCCTTGCAGCCTACTGTGAGTGCACAGGACGAGACTGTGAGAGAAACGGTCCAAAACAAGCAAGCCAAAATGAAGCGCTACACAGATGCTAAGCGTGGCGCTCGTGCACCTGTTTTTTGGGAGGGGGAGAGAGTCAGGATTAGAATACCACATCACGTCCCCAAAGCACACCCGAGATACAGTGCACCAATGACAGTGAAAAAGAAGATTGGCAAAAGCACCTTTCTGCTCAGTGATGGAAATAAATGGAACGCATCCCGTCTGGCTCACACTTCGAACACTCCATGATGAGCCTGACTTAGGGATCCGCCCTGCCCTGACAGCGCTCAGCGGTCACACTCCAGCACAGTCGCGGGCAAGAAACAAGCCTAGTTGGCATCAGGACTTTGTTGCACACTGAGTGAGAACTAAGAGTAATATTGGTTGAGCATATATAATTATATCTTGATAATGATTGAATAACCTGTGCTCCCTTTGTTTAATGATTACCTTGAGTTACCCGTTTTATGATACTGACTGTTGGTTCAGTTTACTTAACCTGTTAATCTGTAGACCGTTTTTGCCTAAAGGTACATGCCTAAGTAAATGGAAGATTGCTCCACTTCTGCAAGGTCAATTTGCATGTTCTTGGTATCTAGGAACATCTAGGGACCTGGGGGTATGTATTTCCAGTGTCAGAAATATTGTGTCTGTTACTAGTAATATTGTGTCTGTAATGAATAAATTAATTATGATTAATTATGATTTATGATTTTGATGATCAAAAATGTATACGGGTAGGAGAAAATGCTCACTGAGCTCATTCACCACCTTATTGAGATCATGTGTACAAAAAATCTAAGCAAATGAACCGCGGGAAGATGATTAAACAGAAGGATTTGTAGATTAGTAATAATAATTAATAGTGTAGTAATTAATGATAATCGACTTTAATTATAAATTCATATTTGACCTTGAACTTAACCTTGACCTTATTATGGCCAAATCATACATCTATGGATAGGGAAAATGCTCCTCTTTCCAATGGCAGGGTTGAATCTGGATTTATTCATTTCTTGCGGTTTTTACGATAATTAGCATTTTCCGATAAATTTGTATTTCCGATAAATTGTATAAAACATCGGAAAAATGATTTATTCGAGGGGGGCGGAGCTGAGCGATCATGGAGTAGACGTGTTTCACATGAGCTCCCTTCTACCGTGCTGAATATACGTTTCTCCCCATTAGTCTTTATTTTATTTTTATTTGTTTTTTATCTGTTTGCTAGGTCGTCGTGTTTAGTATACATTCATCAACTTTTTTCGACTTTCTACGATGGCGGGGGTGGAAACCAGAGCCATGAAAGAATTAGGCACGACACCGGCACCGCCGAGCATGGCCGCACCGTCTCCCGCTGTCGGGGAGTTAAGCGAAGCTGTGCTCTTGGTCATGACCAAGCTACACGCAGACTCTGAGACACGCATCGCTGAAGCACAGAAGAAAGTACACGCAGACTCTGAGGCACGCATCGCTGAAGCACAGAAGAAAGCGTTGGCGGATTTCTGTATCAGCCTCCGTCGTGAGATATCAGAAGAAATACGGCTGGCGGTAGTCCCGCTGACAGACAAGATGGAGACGATTCACGCTGCCTCATCGGCTAATGCTAACGAACTAGCCATGCTAACGACGGAGGTATCATCACAGTGTGAGAAGATGGCGGGTCTTGAATCCGCCCTGCTGGCTAGGCAGGCTGAAGTCAACAAACTACAGTCGGCGATGGAGGAGATGCAGTCCCGGGATAGACGCCACAACGTCAGGATTGTTGGAGTACCGGAGACCAGCGGTGAAGGCCGTCTCTCTGAGACCATGCCCGAACTGCTGCAGAAGATACTAGGGACGGACGTCCTCCCCTCGCCTCCTATCTGTGAGTCGGCCTACAGAGCGGGCAGGTTTTCTCCCGGCGTGAACAAAGAACCGAGGCCCATCATAGTCAAGCTGAACAGACTCCAACAGAGAGAAATCATCATGCGGTCGGCTCGTACCAGAAGGGGTACTCTGAGGCTTGGCGATCACAAAGTAGCCATTTTCGAGGACTTTACACCGGAGGTTCAAGCTCAGAGAGCCGAGTACAAGGTGGTCCTGACTAAGCTATGGAAACTAGGCCTGAGGCCCACGTTATTCGCTCCCGCGAAACTATCTGTGTTGGAGAAGGTCGGTGGTCAGCGTTTGTTTTGGTCGTTGGCTAAAGCGAAGGAATATCTCGCGGAGACACCCGAGTCTGTTGCTTGATATCTATGGAGGGTGAGTGACTTGGCGGTTTGGGCCTATATACATTGATTAGGTCGACTATTCACAAACACTTGCTGTCATGCCCAGACATGCTAACTGTCCTCTGCCCATCCAACTAGCGGGGCTTCCCAATGACTTCTGTTACTTGCTAAAGCTGACCTCATGGTCGTACTTGTGTATCGCCTCTTTGGAAGCTAACGAGCTAGCTGAACAATGTACATAGTAGGCTAACGTGCTATCCGGATTCGTCACTAGCTTACGCGCTAGCCTCGGGCTAGCCAGCGGGCTTCGACTATGGTCTGCGCTGAGACATTCGAGACCCGTTAATGGTTACGTTGCTGTTCAAAGGGACATTGGTTTGCACAGTTCAAGAGTGACCGAGTCCCTAACTAACTTCTGGTATGCTTTTTATTTTTATATCCAGGTTGTTTTGAGCTTTGGTGATCCAAAGTAGATGCCAAGGTCGGTTGAATATGCATATACAATATTTGATAAACGGTTGGGTCGGGTATGGCTTGCACTTCATGGCTATATGGTTATATGGCTTGCACTCTAGCCATTACCCTCTTTTCCTTTCTTGTTTCTTTCCTATTGTCGCTGTTTTTATGTCATCTATATGCGCGATTTAAATGTGATCCGGTTCTACCTTGGACTAACTGCTGACTCGCCTTAATTTTGTTTTGAATTTTCCGTGAGGCACTTATGCTATAACGTTGATACATTAATATGCAGACTCCAAGGTAGATGGTTACAGGTTGATGCTGAGTAATTATATAATAATTATTGTCGCTGTTTTAATGGCATTTGAATGAGCAATTTAACTGTGATCCGATCCTACCTTGGACTAACTGCTAATCTGCCTTAAATGTGTTTTGAATTTTCCGTGATCCACTTATGCTATAACGTTGCGACATTAATATGCAGACTCCAAGGTAGTTGGTTACAGGGTTGATGCTGAGTAATTATATAATAATTAGTGTCGCTGTTTTAAGGGCATTTGAATGAGCAATTTAACTGTGATTCGATCCTACCTTGGACTAACTGCTCCGACCGATATCTTTATTGAAACAATGTATGATGACAGGTGGTGTCAGGTGTTGCCTATTACCATCCCCGGATTGATTAATGAATGATTGTGTTTAATTCTATTCTTACATAGGTTAGGTCATTTCAGCCGTTGTGCCTGATCAGAGGGACGGCTAAAGGGGTGCACTTTGACCATAACCTTTTTTTTTTTTTTTTTTTCCTTCCTCCTTTTTTTTGTCATTGTTTAATTGACACTGTTCACACAATTTTGCACAATTAACCTGTGACCCGAACCTGCCTTAGACTATCGGCTGGGATGCTTTAATTTAATTTTGTTTTGAATTTTCCTATACCTTTTTGGGCTATAACAATGTGATGTTGAAGCGCAGATTCGGAAATAGAGGGCTGCAGGTTGATGCGGAGTTATTATTTAATAATGGCTATTTTTACCATTATGGTTGTCTCATGTTGGGGCCAGGGCTCAGGTGGGTCTCGACCGATATCTTTATTGAATTTTATTTTATTATTATTTGTGTTTATTGGACTAGTGGGGGTTTACTCAGGGGTTTATCTAGAGGGGGGTGGGAGTGGGAAGCGTCTTATTGATCCATGTCTCTAGTGGGAAGTGATAGGAAGATGACCATCCTCAGTGGATGGGGCATAGGGTGGGGATTGGAGAGTGGGTATAGAGGAACTTATAGTAGGACGGGTGGGTTAGGGTTTAGAGTAGAAGGAGGGGGGGCTGTAGCTGGGGTGGTATTTTTATGTGTTCTATGTACTGTTGTCTTATATATGTGTAAGTGTTCCTCCTCTGAACTCCTGGGATTGACCGTCCGGGCCCGCCGGGATCGGCACCTCTGTACTCAGCCTGGCTGCACGGGTATGTTCTCTACGCACTTATACAAGCTCGACCATGGCTAAATTGAATATTTTAATTTGGAACGCAGGAGGGCTTAACGCACCACACAAGCGTGCCAGTGTCCTTTGGCTATTGAAGAGGAGAAATATTGACCTTGCTCTCCTTAGTGAGACGCATTTAATGGTAGGTGACGTGTCAAGACTGGCAAATCGGCAATATCACGTTATCTCCTCATCCTCAGCCGATGATAAGACGAAAGGAGTAGTCATAGTTACAAGACGTAACCTTGATATCAAAATCTTGGATGTATGGTCGGACACGGAGGGAAGGATTACTATAGCAAAAGTTGAATTCTGGCATAGGAAGATGGCTATAATAGCATTGTATGCTCCTAACACATTTGATTCAGCGTTCTATAATACAATCACGAAGAATATGTTGGAACTTAATGGATACGCTCTCATTGTGGGTGGCGATTTTAATGCGTGCTGGGATGCGGAGATAGATAGGTCCGGGCCCTCTGAAACGAGCGACCAGAAACGGGCCTCTAAGGCCCTCAGGATGTGGGCCAAAGACACGGGGCTCACAGACCTCTGGCGCTTATGCAACCCCACCCTCAGAGATTACTCTCACCTGTCAGCCAGACACAAAAGCTTCTCTCGAATTGACTATGCATTCGCGTCCCCTAATATGTTTGATAGTTTCGATGTCTCATTGGTTCCCTTGGCTCTCTCAGACCACAAGGGGATTTTCCTTACGGCAACCTTTGGCAGGCTCTCCGCAAGAGCTCCCAGATGGCGTTTTAATTCGACCTTGCTAAAGAACGATGACTTCTGTTCTGAGTTCAGGAGTAAACTAGCTGAATTTTTGCAGATCAACGTTGGCACAGTAGAAGACCCTAGGGTCCTGTGGAACGCATTGAAAGGATTCATCAGGGGTCATGTCACACTATTTGCCTCCAATTTGCGAAAATCCCGGTCAAAAAAGCTAGAAGGACTGGAATCATTATATGCGGACCTATACGCATCCTTGCAAACTGACTATAATGAACGACTAAACACACAACGTAAGATAGTCAAAAAAGAAATAAACTCCATACTTAAACAACAGTCTGAGTTTTTGATACATAGGACAAGACAAAATTACTATTTTCACGGCTCCAGACCTAGCCATCTATTGGCAATGAAAATACGATCAAATGATCATTTCTCAGATATCCCCTCGATTAGGACGAGCCAGGGTGCAGTCACTACTGATTCGAAAAAGATCAATGACACTTTTAAAGAGTTTTACTCACAGTTATATAGCTCAGAGGGTAATCTGGATGACTCTAGATTTGAATCGTTCATTGGCGGGCTTGAGATACCCCACATTTCTGAGGAAGAGGCCAAGGAACTGGGGAGACCGATTACTCTCGTAGAATTGAGGGAGACTATTGTTGAAATGCAGAGGGGTAAGGCGCCAGGCTGGGATGGTATTCCACCCGAAGTGTATTTAGCTTTCTGGGACCAACTGGGTCCATTGATGCTCGATATGATCAATTACGCTATCGAACAAGGGGAGTTCTCAAGAGATGTCAATATGGCGTTGATTTCTTTACTTCTCAAAAAGGACAAAGATCCCAATGATTGTGGTAGCTATAGACCCTTGAGTCTTCTCGGGGCCGATTTAAAGGTGTTTGCCAAGGTGCTGGCCCGTCGCCTGCAGAGATTTATGTCTGTATTGGTACACTGCGATCAAACTGGTTTTATCCCGGGGCGTCTGGCTGCAGATAATCTTAGGAGGCTGTTGCATGTAATCGATAACAGTAAAGACAATACAACTCCATCCACAGTTCTGTCTTTGGATGCCATGAAGGCGTTTGACAGACTTGAGTGGTCATATCTGTGGAAGGTACTTGAGGTCATGGGTCTTGGAAAGAGTTTTATTCATATGATTAAAGTCCTGTATGCCTCGCCGTCTGCGATGATACTGACAGGCAAAAACTGTTCCACACTCTTTCCAGTCTCCAGATCTTCTAGACAGGGTTGCCCTCTGAGCCCGGGACTGTTCGCGCTTTCCCTCGAACCTTTGGCCCAATTTATTAGGCAATCGGAGGACATCGTCCCCATAATGGTCAACAATACTCCACACAAAATTGCTCTCTATGCGGATGACCTGCTGATTTTCATGGACGACCCCTCCCGGTCGGCCACAAAATTATTGAGGATAATCGACGACTTTGGTAAATTGTCAGGTTTTAAGATTAACTGGAACAAATCAGCCTGCCTACCTCTTAATGAACTGGCCAAGGCGGTACGACTACCAGCTGATATCCCCATAGTAGAACATTTTAAATACCTGGGCATAGAGATATTCCCCACGCTGAACCAAACTACTAAGTACAACTTCACGGGTACTTATGATAAAATACGCCAGGATCTAGACAGGTGGTCGTCCCTTCCTAACTCCTTACAAGCCCGGGCTTCCATAATCAAAATGAACATCCTGCCTAGGATACATTTTATTAGCTCAATGCTCCCCCTGCCCCCTCCAATAGACCACTGGCGCAAGGTACAATCGATGGTATCTAAGTTTGTCTGGAATAACAAACGCCCGAGAATCAAAAGGGCTACTACTCAACGTAGGAAACAAGATGGGGGCCTCGCAATCCCTGATTTTAAACTGTATTTCTGGTCCTTTTCACTGAGACCTTTGATGTGCTGGCTAGACCCTGTAGAGGCTGTATCGTGGCGCTCCTTAGAAGCGGCGGCGGTGTCTCCGCTAAGATTGCAGGATGTAGTGTACTCCACTGTCTCTATTGCGAAATGCCGGCTGAGGTATGGACCGATCATAACTCACGTGATCCAAACGTGGCGTAATGTACAGAGGTCGTGTGGGGTTAAATGCCCTTGGCACCTGGACTCTCCAATTTTTAATAACCAGCAATTACTTGTTGGACACAAGCCGGTTAATATTCCTCAATGGCAAAGGAGGGGAGTGCATACTCTGGAGGATATTTATGATAAGAACGGCCTCCGTGCGTTTCAGGACTTAAGAGAATTTTATGATCTTCCCGGCGAGTCCTTCTTTCTTTACCTTCAACTAAGGTCAGCACTGAGGGCGCATGGCGTACCGTGGGCTCAAGCCTTGCACCCACACCCCTTCCTCAGGCTCATAGTGGACAGGACGACATCCAGAGGGTTTGTCTCCGACTTTTATACGCTCTTAATTCAATCCACGTATAAAAATTTATCATTGGATACAATCTGGCGTGTGGATATCCCGGAGTTGGACCCCGAGTTTGACTGGGATGATGTTTGGGCAAATGTGGCATTATCTTCCCGCAACCCCAATCACCAGCAAATTAATTTTAATTATATTCATAGGACCTATCTTACACCTAGGAAGCTATTTGCTATGGGACTGATAACCGACTCTCGGTGCACTTTGTGCTCTCAAAAGGCCACTGGCACTTATATGCATATGTATTGGGATTACCCACCAGTGGCCCGCTTCTGGAGGTCAATAACGGACAAACTTTCAGATCTGTGTGGCTTAACTATCCCATTCACAGCTGTTACGCTACTCCTGAACGATATAACGACACTACCCGCGTCCGTACAACTGAAAAGGGTTGTCCTAGCGGGCGTCACAGCAGCGAAGAAGCTAATAGCAATGAGATGGAAGGAGCCTGAGAAGCTTACAATGATTAACTGGTCCCTAACTCTTTTGGATGTGATTTATCTTGAGATATCCACGGCCCGGGTGATCGGGGTAGGGCAGGCTGGAATTGACCTGTGGTTCGCAGCAGCTGAGAAGGTAAAGACCGCAGTGTGCGGCTGAGCGGGGTTGGGGCGCTTGTTCGGGGGGGTCCGGCGGTCTCTGGGGAGGGGGAGGAGGAAATGTCTTGTCTGTCTTGGTTTTTGTCTTGTCCTTCTTAACTTTGACTGGGGGGATTTTAGGGGGGGTTGGTATTTAGCTATTCTGCGCTATATGTCAATTCACATGCCATCTCCCCAAGAGACTAATATTGGCAGACTGATTGACCTGTCAACCAACTTGGAGGAAGAATTTCTTTCTTCTTACACTTTACCTTCTGCAAGTTTGGCAGTCTTGAACATGTGTAAGGGACCTAGGCTATCTACAGTAAATCTGCGGCAACACTCTCATAAACAATCTTTTAAGTCACTCCACTTTGTAAAGGTGGGGAAAGGTTGCCATGTTTTGAAGACCCTTTTTGTTATTGAAGTAGCCATCTATATTTGATAGGTTGGACGCTGTTTCTTTTTCTTTTTGTCTTTATAATTTATTATTCTGTATTATTATTGTTTGTTATTCTCCTGTGAAAGTTATGTTTTTTGTTACTGTGGTTATTGTGTTGTCCTGTTTCATGTAATTAATAATAAAAAAATTTGATAAAAAAAAAAAAAACATCGGAAAAATGAAAATATACACTTTGACTACTGTTTTTGATATGGTTATGGTCTTTACTCTTGGCTACAAAAAAAAATATTTAAAAACATTGACCTCTTAACATCCAAGGGCCCACATGTGGACGATTCTTTGCCGACCTCTAGTGGCTCGGGTGTGCATTTATTTTAATACAATATATAGATAGAATTAAATCCCAATTTGTTGCCTGTCGATTGCCCTTTCAGGTGACAAAATCCGTTCAGCGGTTCTCGAGTTACATGCCGATATGTGAGGCGTGCCCCAAAGTACGCAAAAGTACACATTACCACCCCCGACACCCGGGGCTCTAGCTCCGTCAATCATTTGGCGATCTCGAAAATCTTTGCACAGGGTTGTAGCCAATGAGTGTGGCTTTCCAATGATACCCCATGATATGATAATTGGGAATCTAATACGGTCTCTATTGATCGATTTATGATAAAGAAAAGCAGGCTTAACAGGTTAAGAAAGTGAAAAAGCAAAAGTTCTAAATTTGCATAATGCTGAGTAGCAAGTAACATTCGTTTCACAGAGAGGGGAGATGTTGTGTTCTGTAATGCATGTGAAAGCTGTACTTCCCAAGAGTCTCCACTATGGGGCGTAGTTGATACAATGCCATATTATGCCTACAGGAAGTGAGAAGAAGAGGACACGTTGCTTGATGATGGGAGAACAGAATGTACCAACCATGCTCGTACCTTAACCTGCTTAACTAAAAGGCTAAAAGAGTAACCTGCTTCCTGAGTCTTATTACTACACCTCTACCTACATACAAAATACTACGTACATACTACATAACAGAGTCTTTTAAATCTGAACTCAAAACCCATCTATACTCCCTGGCCTTCCCTGACTCACTCTGACTCTTGCCTTGCTTGTTGACGTGTTGTTTTGTTTCTTTGTCTGTCCGTTGGTTGTTTATATTTTCTGTTTATTCTATAAGCACTTTTTTTTGTTTTTAGCTATGCGACTTACTGTACTGTGAAGCACTTTGGTTGCACTCATGTCTAAATGTGCTATACAAATAAATGTGATTGATTGATTGATTGATTGATTGATTGATTGAAAGTACAAATCCCCAAAAACAGTACTTAAGTATTGTAACGAAGTACAATTACTCAAGTACTTTACACCCCGGTGCTCCTGGCTCCGAAGAGCACGCTAATTGATTAATCAAAGCTAACTGATTTCTTGTGTTCCCCCCTATGACTTCACAGCCAGCTTCTGAACAGCTTGTTTAGATGTGTTAATCTGAAGACTTGCAATGGGCCTGGTCTACAAGATACACTACGCGACCAAGGTACCCATGTACATGTCAAAATACTTCCCAAAGGTCAGTGAATACCACGATCACAACACCAGAGGGAGCTCCACAAATCATGTAAAACCCAGATTCGGCTCAAACAAGGGACTAAACACGTTTCGCAATTATGCCACATCAATGTGGAACGCCCTGCCTAAAGCTGTAAAGGAATGTGAATCACTACCCACCTTCAAAAACACTCTCAAAAAACACCTACGTGAGACTGCAATTCGAAACTGGCCCCTACAAATGTCCTAACCTAGTTGTACAGTAAATGACCAAGTAAGGCTTTGTCAACATTCCAATGTACAGTGTAAAATGTGTGTGTGTCCCCTACCCAACCCCCCCCCCCCCCACCTCCAATGTACAGCCCTCACCCAACCCACCCAACCCCACCCCACCAACCTCCTCCAATGTACAGTTTCTACGCCAAATGTATATACACTCCTTTTCTGGACACTTTTGTATCACAAACAGTACTGTATTTGCAAATCTGATATGTCATAAATGTATAGATGTAGCAGTACTGTCTATCTGTATGTCATGTATGTCATATATGTTATGATGAATTGAAAATGGGGGACCCTGGTGGAAACAAGACGAAAGTCTTTCTCTGGTCTGCATCCCCTTAACAATTGTATGTATTGAGATGTACTGTACTGTACCCTTTCTGCAATCTGTTAATAAACTTTTCAATCAATCAATCAATCAATCAAGATTTAAGACCCTTAGCCAAATAGCAAGAAGTACAGGTATGTCCCCCCCCCCCCCAGCACCTAAATAACAGACTGCCAAATCCACACAAAGACTAGGCAAAATATATTTTCCATAATGTCTCCTTTAAAATGTAATTAAATTCCATCCTTGTAATTGGTCTTGTGTTGCATTTTATGTTCCACCGTCTATCCGGAATATTTTTTGGCAAAGCTATCAGAGCTCCCCGTGTCCTTGGGTATAAATCTTTGAGTAGGTTTTATTCATTTATTTATTTATTAAGTCATTTTTGGTTACATGTTGAGTGGTTCAGCCCCCACAGAGCCACATGTAGCGCTCCTGGGTCAAATCCCACCAGCGCTCGCTCTCCTGTTCCATGCTCTCTCTCTCTCTCTCTCTCTCTCTCTCTCTCTCTCTCTCTCTCTCTCTCTCTCTCTCTCTCTCTCTCTCTCTCTCTCTCTCTCTCTCTCTCTCTCTCTCTCAGGACAGAGTGGATATACATCAACAGTCTGGGACTGTGGGACAACAGTGGACATAATTATACACTTTATCAAGCCCTCCTCGACCATGTAAACCAGGGGTGTCAAACTCATTTTCACAGAGGGCCACATCAGCATTATGGTTGCCCTCAAAGGGCCAAAGACCGTATAAATGTTAATGTAATGTAAAATAAATGTAGCTACACATTTACATATTGTTAAACATGGTGTTTCTGTATTTATTACTTATTCAAGTTATACATATTGGATATTAATTTGCATAAATGTAAAAATATATGTTAGCTTATGTTATTTTAACAAATAATTTTAGTTTATCAGAACCCCATATTACTCCACCAATCAATGATCAAACCATTCAAGTAAATAACAAAGAAGAATATCATCAAATGCAAGCTATGACATTAAGTTTGTTCAAAACCTTTTTGTCACAGTCAAGAGGGGCAGAACTAACAACTGTGAGCTGCAAAGAACACGTGGGACAGATGTAGCAGATGTTACAAAAACAAATGGCTGCACACAACCTTGCAGAGGCCATACATCCAACTAATGGAAGATAGTTTAATTAACTTTAATTAACAGATTGCAGAATGGGTACAGTACAGTACAGCTCAATACACACAATTGTTAAGGGGATGCAGACCAGAGAAAGACTTTCGACTTGTTTACATCAGGGTCCCCCATTTTCAATTCGTAATGAAATTGCTATTATGTGTCTGCATGAACACACAACTGTAACTGTACTCAAAAATAACAAAATAAGGGTTGTCTCAGTTCACAACTATATTGGTCAAATTTTGGGTGGGATTTGTTTGCGTCCCTACAGCTTCTTATTAAATTGAGCGAGATGCTCGGTTATGTCACACAGCCAGTTTGCATCTGACAGTTCAGACAATATTTCTTCAACCCTTTGTTACCTATTCCGCCTGGATCTTTTTTGTATTTTGGGCTGTAAAATTGTCAAAGAATGTCTGAGGAGTAAGTGCTTTTGGCTTTTTTCCTTTGTTACCTCAGATGTTCAACATACATGTATGTGTAAGAATGTGTAATAACTAAGGCTGTCAAAGTTAAAGCTTTATTAACGCATTAACCCACAATTATTTTAACACTGCTATTTTTTAACCCAATATTAATGTAAAAAAATTTTTTTTTTTTTTTTTTTTTTTTACCTGAGCTCTTGGGGGGCCACATCAAATGACGTGGCGGGCCGGATTTGGCCCGCGGGCCGTGAGTTTGACACCTATGATGTAAACAGTGAGTTAATTCGGTCTCTCTCTCTCTCTCTCTCTCTCTCTCTCTCTCTCTCTCTCTCTCCCTCTCTCTCAAAAATAAACCACGTGAACTTTGGAAATTACTCAACAATCAACTAGGCTGCAGTAATAAACTCAAAACCAGGTTCTCAAACATAAACATAAAGACGGACAACACGCTCATCACAGACAAGCTGGATGTAGCCAATTACTTAAACACTTTCTTCACAAACATAGCCACAACACTGGTAAACAAACTACCCTCCCACTCAGGGCAGTATGGGGTAGAACACATAGTAGCATACTACAAGAACCTAGGCGTCCACAAAGACGACTTCAAACTGGAAATAGTAACTACAGATGAGGTACTCAAAAAACTGAGCGCCCTCCAACCAAACAAGGCCACTGGCCATGACAACATCCCCTCCAAATTCCTCAGAGACTCAGCAGCAGCCATCACCCCAGTCATCACACACATAATAAACCTCTCCATAAAACAGGGACACGTCCCCAAGGACTTCAAAATTGCGAGAGTAACACCCCTGCACAAAAAGGGCAGCAAATTAGACCCGGGTAACTACCGCCCTGTTTCTATCCTTACATCCATCTCGAAAGTCATGGAAAAAATAGTATACGAACAGATCGAAAAGTACCTCGCGGAAAAAAATCTAATCTACGAATTCCAATCTGGCTTCAGAACATCCCACTCCACTGACACATGCCTTCTCTACTTGAACGACCACATCAAACAAGAGGTGGACGCGGGCAAATACTGCGGCATGGTCATGCTGGACCTACAAAAGGCCTTCGACACTGTCAATCACACCATTCTGATTGACAAGCTAAAAGCAATTGGTTTTGATAGTTTATCAGTGAGCTGGATACAATCCTACCTGGAGGGGAGGGAACAGATGGTGGAAGTAAACGGTACACTATCCCCCCCCCTCACAGTGAGCTGTGGTGTTCCACAAGGAAGCATACTAGGACCGCTACTATTCCTAATTTATGCAAATGACATGTCGTCAGCTTGTGACTGCAACTTGTTCCTGTTTGCGGACGACTCAGCCCTGCTGGTCTCTGACAAGAACAAGTTACAGGTTGAAAAAGCCCTCAGCTCGGAACTAGGCAAAATCTGCATATGGCTCGCCGACAACAAACTATCATTACACATGGGCAAAACAGAGTCCATTCTCTTCGGTTCAAATAACAAACTCAGCAAGACCGACGGCTTCTCGGTTACAGTGGGTGACAATATTATCACAAGGAAAGATGAAATTACCTACCTGGGTTCCATCCTAGAGGCTAATCTTTCCTGTGACAAAATGGCATCCAATGTAATAAAAAAAGTCAACCAACGAACGCGATTCTTGTACCGGATCTCCGCTCTGGTAAACAAGAATACCCTGAAGACTCTAGCAGGAGCACTCATTCAAGGGTACTACGACTATGCTTGCACCTCATGGTACCAAAGCACCTCAAAGGCACTAAAAAACAAATTACAAACATCTCAAAACAAGCTAGTCAGACTACTACTTGACCTGACTCCTAGAACCCACCTCACCCCTGCCCACTTTGACAACCTAGGATGGCTTAGAGTAGACGACAGAGTACAGCAACTTGCAATGGGCCTGGTCTACAAGATACACTACGCGACCAAGGTACCCATGTACATGTCAAAATACTTCCCAAAGGTCAGTGAATACCACGATCACAACACCAGAGGGAGCTCCACAAATCATGTAAAACCCAGATTCGGATCAAACAAGGGACTAAACACGTTTCGCAATTATGCCACATCAATGTGGAACGCCCTGCCTAAAGCTGTAAAGGAATGTGAATCACTACCCACCTTCAAAAACACTCTCAAAAAACACCTACGTGAGACTGCAATTCGAAACTGGCCCCTACAAATGTCCTAACCTAGTTGTACAGTAAATGACCAAGTAAGGCTTTGTCAATATTCCAATGTACAGTGTAAAATGTGTGTGTGTCCCCTTCCCAACCCCCCCCCCCCCCCCCACCTCCAATGTACAGCCCTCACCCAACCCACCCAACCCCACCCCACCCAACCAACCTCCTCCAATGTACAGTTTCTATGCCAAATGTATATACACTCCTTTTCTGGACACTTTTGTATCACAAACAGTACTGTATTTGCAAATCTGATATGTCATAAATGTATAGATGTAGCAGTACTGTCTATCTGTATGTCATGTATGTCATATATGTTATGATGAATTGAAAATGGGGGACCCTGATGTAAACAAGTCGAAAGTCTTTCTCTGGTCTGCATCCCCTTAACAATTGTATGTATTGAGCTGTACTGTACTGTACCCATTCTGCAATCTGTTAATAAACT